>NC_084592.1:18782500-19012500 GCF_033807715.1 Cololabis saira | reverse complement strand
TCCTGCATAACCACGGCCTGCGGTCATGTGACTGACATTTATCTTAATTTAGCCAACGTTGGCAACACTATCACTGAAAGTAAAGGTAATTCAATATAAGATCATAAAGAAATCTTCCCCACTGGCCATTAGGAGACTGTAAATGTCAAATAATAAATGCTTCCTGACATATGATTGTGCAGCCTTTTCAGCTTGGCCTTGTGTTATTACAGTTAAAATAGCAAAATAAAGAATCAAATAAGACTTTTCATGACATGGCACTTTTTAATCCTTGGATGATTTTAGACCTAGCTCATATTCACATACATGTTATTTATCTAGTCAAGGTGTTATGGAAAATGTTGTACTTTCTGCCTTTGTTATTGATTACTTTTGTTTGTTTTAAGCCAAATAGCAGATATTAACACTAAATTAAGATGCCATGCTTTCATGCTGTTACGGTAAAGAGTTAAAATCATCACATGTCTGAACATGCTCTCAATATACTAAATATGGACCTGTGTTATTATATAAAACATGTATTTTCTGTTTGTCTCTGTGCGTGCTGTTATGTCTCAGGCTGAAATCCTCAGCGTCCTCAGTCACCGGAACATCATCCAGTTTTATGGGGCAGTTTTTGAGGCGCCCAACTATGGCATCGTCACGGGTAAGTTTTGTACATGATCTCTTAAAACCAGCTGTTGCCAAACCAGCGACTTGTTGACACCTCTGGAAAGGCGACAGAGCAGCACCGGTGGCACTGAATGAATGGAGCAGAAGTTTCTATGGAAACAGTCATGAATGCCTGAAGTTTCAGGAAATGTAGGTATTCACACGGCAGCCTTTTTTATTTATATTGTCCAGGTTAGAGGCTGTAAAGAATAAAGCAATTAAGCGACTTGCAAAGCTTGAATAGGTGTGGCTGTAAGAGACGAGAGACAAGACCGATTAGGTCTTCCTGTTTTCACATTATTTTCCTAAAAGTTAAGAGTTGAAGCTCAAATATACAAGAATAACCTGATTAACTGTGCAAAAAAAAAGGATGCATTGATATAAACATGTCCTTATGGATCTTTCAAGATGAATATTTCCCATTTGAGCTGGTGATAAATAAATCCTGAATGTGGAGAAAACTAAGCTCATACTTGAGTCTGACATGTATGATACTTTTAGGATCAAATTAATTTCTCTAAACCGGTAACCGCCAGATGCTTCAGGACTCTCCGACAGTCGGACGAACTTTGATAAAATAAAAGGTAAAGTCTACAATTTACCATAAAGCCGTGACTGAGTTCAGTTAATTTAATGATGAAGAACAACAGCAACAGAAGGAGACGCTTGTTTCTATTTCAGTGATTATTTGTACTGTCACGCTATAATGTGCACACCTCTGTTGTCTAAACAGGACTTACAGGCAGGTGACAACAAGTGATAATAACCTCTTCTATTTTCAAAGGTCCACATATCAAGACATGATAAAAAAATTACTTTAAAAGTGCATAAACTGGGCTTCCGGTTGGTGAGCAGATGGAGTAGACGCGTTTCGCGAGTGCTCCCGTGAGTGCCAAACTTTTTAAACCACCAAGCCCTCAAACTTTCAAAATTTTTACTTTAAAAAGGATTCCCTGTTGCTGTTTTTCTTTTTTTTTTGTCTCGAACGAGCCCACTTACCTCCGAGATGGCTTCGAAGAGCGGCAAGTCGGGCAAGAAGGACGACGCTGGCGCTGTCTTAACCCTGGCGGCCATTACCACGTTGCTGGAGGAACACCGCGCTGCCCTGGCCGCCGAGTTCAAAAATACTTTCAGTCAGCTCGACTCCAAACTCGACCAAACGCGGCTCGCAGTCGAGGACCATGGCCAACGGGTTTCGTCCCTTGAACTCGCCACAGAAGACCTCAGCCAGCGAGTTACGGACCTTGAAGGCATCTGCTCGACTCTACGGGATGATAATGCTCGGCTGAAGGCTAAGGTGGTGGATTTGGAGAGCCGAAGCAGAAGGCAGAACATCCGTATCCTGGGCTTACCGGAGTCGACCGAGGGCGGGTCTCCAACGGCTTTCTTCTCCAAGCTGCTGTGTGAGGTGTTCGGGAACGATACGCTGCCGTCACCGCCAGAGATAGACAGAGCGCACCGCTCTCTCGCCGCCAAGCCGGCCCCGGGACAGAGACCGCGTCCGGTCATCCTCCGCCTTCACCGGTACCAGACGAAGGATATCCTCATCAGGGAGGCGCGCCGGAGGGGAAAGTTGGAATATCGCGGCCAGCCCATCCGGGTCCTGGAGGATTACAGCCCCGAAGTTGCCAGCCAACGAGCGGAATACAGCGGAGTCATGTCGGAGCTCTACCAGCTGGGTCTGAGGCCGGCTCTGCTCTTCCCCGCCCGGCTCCGGCTCACGCTGTCCGGGGGGGCCAGGAAGTGGATCGGCTCCGTGGATGAGGCGCGCAAATTCATCACGAGTCGCAGCAAAGCTTCAAACCCGCCGTAACGGGACTGTTGGAGGCTGCCACGGCTCCGCCTGCAGCCCGGTGCGGCTCACTGACGCTCACGGACTGACTTTTTTTTTTTCTCTCTCCTTTTTTTTTTTTTTTTTTTTTTTTTACGTGAGCCACATTATTCCTGAGGGGAGGGTGAGTAACCCCGCGACAACCAGTATTTTCTCTGTTGTTAGTTGGACTGCCCCTTTGCAAATATTATTAATTTGCAGTTATTTTTGGCTATTTGAGGGAAGGGGAAACATAAGTGGTGAAGAGGGAGAGAGGAAAAAAAAAAAAAAAAAAAAAAAAAAGCTTTTCCGATTTACCAAGTTTTGTAATAATTGTAAGCTGTTAACCTTACTTTTACGCTGCTTAAGTCGGACGTTTTATATTTTTGGAAAAATATTTCTGGGCTCATATCGGGACTTCCAGGTCAAGATTTGAGAGGGTATTCCTTTTTTTTTATTTACATCTACACGTTTTAAGGTGCTAATAGGTATACACCCATGATACGGGAGCAAAAGCTATTAGTGTGTAGGATAGGAAGATGTGTTATTGCACTATGTTTGTTTTGAAGAGCTTGCTGCTTTTTTTTTATTTTTCTATAGCAGCTGTCTTAGTTGGGGAGGGTGGGTCGGGGGGATATGTCACTGCCAGAAACTTTGCATTAACTCTTTTCAACTCATTACTTAATGTGGGTCACATTCAACCTCCTTTCCGTTCTCTTTTTTTCTGCCTAGGTCATTGTGCACACCTAATTTTTCTTCTTAGATATTATGAGTAGATACTTGAAGTTGGTGAGCTGGAATGTTAAGGGTCTGAATCACCCTGTTAAAAGGAAGAGGATCTTCTCACATCTAAAACACCTTAAAACAGAAATAGCCTTTCTACAAGAAACTCATATTCGCCGTTCTGATAATAGCCGCCTGTTCCCGAGGTGGTCAGGGCAGAGATTTCACTCCTCCTTTCAAGCTAAAGCCCGAGGAGTTTCAGTTCTGATCAGTCAGGATGTTTCATTTGAGCAGCACAATGTGATTTCTGACAAGTTTGGTCGCTACGTGATCGTTTCTGGGAAATTATTCAATACATTGGTCGTACTTGTGAACGTTTATGCCCCTAATTCAGATGATGCAGTCTTTTTTGAACGACTGTTTTCACTGCTCCCTGACCTTAATACATATTCTCTCATACTGGGTGGTGATTTTAATTGCTGGCTCGACCCAGTCCTAGACCGATCCTCTACCAACCCCGGCACAGCAAGTAAGTCAGCCCGTCTTATTCAGGCGTTCCTTTCTGACTACGGTGTTTGTGATGTGTGGCGTTCTTTACATCCATGTGACAGAGAATACTCCTTTTTCTCACAAGTGCACCACACATACTCGAGGATTGATTATTTTTTTATTGATAATCAACTGATTCCCCTGGTCCATTCCTGTGCTTATCAGAGCATTGTCATTTCCGACCACGCTCCTGTGGTTCTAACCATGTCCCTTCCTGACCTACCTCAGAGAGACAGACAGTGGCGATTCAATTCAACTCTGCTGTCGGACACAAATTTTGTTAAATCAATGGAAACGGAAATAGCCTTTTTCCTATCCACGAATATGACTCCAGGAATGTCTAGTCTAACTGTCTGGGATTCCCTCAAGGCTTATCTCCGGGGACAGATTATATCCTACACTGCTAGGGTGAGGCAAAAATCTTATAGGGAGCGATCAGACCTTGCCCGCCAAATTAAAGAGGTCGATGAAGAATATTCTCAGACTAAATCCCCAGATCTTTACAAAAAGCGGCTAGAACTTAAAACTAAATTTGACCTGCTTACCACTCACCCAATTGAACAGTCACTTCTGAAAAGTAAAACCAGGTTTTATGTTTATGGAGACAAATCTGACAAATTATTAGCCAACCAACTTAAAGGCTCTAAGGCTAAACAAAATATTTCTAAGATTCGATTACCAAATGGCCATGTAACTACAGACCACTTACTCATAAATGAAGCATTCAGGGACTTTTATACCCAGCTATACACCTCAGAATCTCAGACTGATCGAGATGAGATTGCGGACTTTTTAAATAGTCTTAGTATTCCCAGTCTTTCACCAGATCTAAGGAAGACATTAGAAGAACCGATATCCCTGATGGAAATTACTCGAGCCATTTCTTCACTGCAGTCGGGTAAATGTCCTGGCCCTGATGGCTTCCCGGCGGAATTTCTAAAGAAATTTTCTAATTTGCTTTCCCCATTGCTATCTTCAGTTCTTTCAGAATCCTTCAGCCACGGTTCCCTCCCTCCTTCTTTTTCGGAGGCCTGCATCACCCTCATAGCTAAAAAAGGGAAGGATCCTACTGAATGCGCCTCCTACAGGCCCATCTCCCTCTTAAACACAGATGCTAAAATCCTAGCTAAAGTCCTAGCCCATAGGCTGGAGAATGTCCTCCCCACAATTATATCTGAAGACCAAACTGGCTTCATTAAAGGTAGGCAGTCTTACTTCAACACAAGGCGACTGTTCAATATTATCTACTCTGCCTCTGAGGCTATCCCTGAATGCGTTGTCTCTCTGGATGCGGAGAAAGCATTTGATCGCGTCCAATGGGATTATCTCTTTGCTGTGCTGGACAGGTTTGGTTTTGGTCCGAACTTTGCTCTGTGGATTAAACTTCTCTATTTACACCCAACAGCCTCAATTCGTACTAACTCTCAACGGTCAAAACCATTTAATCTGCATCGTGGAACCCGTCAGGGGTGCCCCCTTAGTCCCATGCTTTTTTACATGGCTATCGAACCGCTTGCCACAGCGCTCCGATCTTGTGAGGATGTGTCCGGTATCTGGAGAGGTGGCAGGGAACATAAGGTCTCGCTTTATGCCGATGACCTCTTGCTTTTCATCTCTCACCCTCTGGCCTCATTACCCCCTGCGCTGTCACTTCTCAGTCAGTTTGGGAAACTCTCAGGCTATAAACTGAATCTCAGCAAAAGTGAGCTTTTCCCTACCAATCTCGAATCGCATGCTTTAGACCTTTCCAATTTTCCCTTTAAAATCGCAAATGACAAATTCTCCTATTTAGGCATATCGGTGACAAGGAAACACAAAGACCTGCTCCAAGAGAATCTTATCTCATTGTTAAATGAGACCAAACAAACCCTTACACAATGGTCACCCCTGTCAATGTCTCTTGTGGGTCGCATCAATTCAGTCAAAATGACCATTTTACCTAAATTTTTGTACCTTTTCCAGACCTTACCACTCTTTATTCCTGGTTCTTTTTTTCAGTCCCTTGACTCAGTTATATCTTCATACCTATGGCGAGGTAAACGGCCACGTTTGAACAAAACTCACCTTCAAAAAATTAAGTCTGCAGGTGGTCTGGCCCTCCCAAACTTTCGTTATTACTATTGGGCTGCTAACCTGCGCTGCCTTGCATTCTGGTCCTTCCACTGCGACGGCGCTGACCGCCCTGACTGGGTGGCGATGGAGTTACATCCAACTGATGACCTGTCAATTCCTGCCCTACTCGGCTCCTCCCTTCCACTTCCTTCACTTAAATCAATCAAAAACCCAGTGGTTAAACATTCTCTTAGAATTTGGGCCCAATTTAGGAAGTTTTTTGGTTTTCACAGCTTCTCTCTTCTTAGCCCCATTGCATCAAATCACTCTTTCAAACCATCCCTTGAGGACCCCACCTTCCAGGAATGGCACAGGAGGGGTATGATTCGTTTTAAAGATATGTTCATAGACGGCACCGTGGCATCTTTTGAGCAGTTAAGTAGCAAATTCAGCCTTCCAAAATCACATTTCTTTAGGTATCTTCAGGCTAGACATTTTGTTCTTTCCCAGACACCCAGCCCTGGTGCATCGATAGGCTTGACCACAGTTGACAAAGTTCTTGCCACAGACCCATTCAAAAAGGGGCTCATTTCGTCTTTCTATGGCATGTTGCTGGATCTTAAGAGTGCCCCTACAGATAAACTCAAAGCAGCATGGGAGCAGGACTTAGGGCTTCCCTTATCAGAGGATACCTGGGAGTCCATACTCAAACTGGTTAATACAACCTCCCTGTGCGCACGTCACTGCTTAATTCAGTTTAAAGTGGTACACAGGGCTCATATTTCCAAAGCAAAGCTATCCTCCATGTACCCAGATATTAGTCCATACTGTGTAAGATGTAAAGTAGCCGAAGCCTCTCTCATCCACATGTACTGGTCCTGCCCATGTCTAAATAAGTACTGGATGGAAGTATTTCATACTCTCTCTCTGGTGCTTAAAATCAGATTAGAACCAAACCCACTGACTGCCCTGTTTGGGGTCATAGAGGGAGGAAGGAAGTTAACCACTGCACAGGGGCACACTTTGTCTTTTGCCTCCCTTTTGGCTCGTCGGGCAATTCTGTTCAGGTGGAAGGATCCCTTCCCTCCTACTCGTGCACAATGGCTGGAAGACATCATGTCCAGCTTAAAACTGGAGAAAATGAGATACTCGCTTCAGAAATCAAATAAGTTCCAGAAAGTGTGGGGACCTTTTCTAGAAGCATTCCAGACCCTGTGAACTATACTTCATATTTCTTTTGTATTCCTAGTGCAGGCTTTTGATGATAGAGTGACCTCATATTGTGATTAGTAATCTGGCAGTGACAGGGGAGGGATTAGTTTGGTCTGTAGTTTGTTTTTGTTACTATTTTATATTTTTTCATACTGTTTAATTGTTTTTTATATTTTGTACACTGGTGTATGCTATGATTAACATGCCCATGCCTACTCAAAATATTTGTAATCGACATGCAGCATTTCACCTTTTTTTTACTCTGTGAAAATTCCAATAAAAAGATCTTGAATTAAAAAAAAAGTGCATAAACTGAACCTCAGATAAATAACATCACGAGACATGTCATTATTTACTTAATAAAAACTAAGCCAAAATGCTAAAGTTGTGTATGTAAATGAACAATTAAACAACTTTTTTTGACATAAGACGGCCTCACATTTGGAAGTAGAAATGCTGTGGTTGATTTAATGGCCGCAAGGTGCCGGATCCTTTTCAAATCATGACCCTTCCACCGCCGTGCTTCACAGCAGGTTCGAGGTATCTGGCCCTCGGAGTCACCTCGGCATCCGTGTCCCAGTCAGAGAGAGGGGGTTTTGTCCTGGCAAGTTGTTCTTATTTAGTGTTTTAGTATTCGGTCATTTACTTTCAATTTAAAATGTTAATCAAGGCCTATAGAAACTCAGTCTAACTCGCAGGGTTGTTCACTTTTGAGAAGATAAGCGACCTCAACGTCTTACAGTGGAGACAAGAACGTTACTCAGCTCGAGATACAGTATTATAAGAAAATCATCATCATAACAGCTAAGCTGTATTATTATTATTGCTTATCATCATTTCTCTGTTGATGATATGAAGTCAGTAGGGTGAACAGATGTGTGTTTTCCCGGGAAGCGATCACCTCATCAGTAGGAACGAGGAACCAGACCAACAACTCGATCTGGAATATGACGTCATGCCATTTGATTGGCAGTGGGAGGGATTTAATCTGATCATGTGGGAGCTGAGGTGAAAACATTAAGGCAGGAACCACGGCCGCCGATAGGGGGGGACAAACGGGTCTGTTGTCCCGGGCCCAGGGTAGGGCCCAGAACTGAATTTTTTTTATTTTTTTTTATTCTCATTAAATTATGGAATCATTTTTCAAAATGTTTCAAAATATGCTCATTTGTGGAAAAAATATGTAGTATTTGAGTTACATAAAAGCTTGTTATTTGTTTTCTTCCTAATTGTCCTTGTGGTCAAGAACGCCCAACACAAAAATGGTTTGGCCGCTGATCAAAATTTGATGTTATAATAATATAATATAATATAATAATATAATTCAACCATTAGAATGGTCAAAATGTCCGTCAGCACAAGTCCGGTCCTCAGAAAAGAAGAGAAGAAGAAAATAGAGGCCTCAGAGATTCTCTACACAAATATTTTAAAAAGGGTGGTGACGGTGAAGCTGGAATTAATAAAGTCAGCGTAGAGCAAGGTAAGAAACAGCGCAGCCAACGTTTACCAACCTTGTAACTTAACCTAACTGGCTAGCTCTAATGTTAACGTCCATTAGCTTGTATAAAAACCAGAAGAGCAGAGGGAGAGGAGAGGAAGAGGAGAAGGAGAGATCCGGGCGCAGGGGGGCCCATCTTAGATTATTTTGTCCGGGGCCCAGGCAAGACTGTCAGCTGGCCTGGCGGGAACAACTCTGGGGGGGGGGACAACATCCTTGAAATATAAATAATCTCCTTTTTAAGGTTTGGCTGTGTTATTCCGTCTTAGAGTGAAAGTGAATGATAGAAACAGGAATTCAGTCAGCAGCTGTGTCTCCATGACACCCTCTGGAGGAAAATTGAGGATGTGTATTAAAAATGCCTGAAAAAAAGTAAAAGTAAAAGGAACTGCTTCAACTGATATTAATAAAAACAACAACAATAACAGGGAGAAGTCAGTTGTGAATAGCAAACTTTTTATTTGGTGACATGAAAAAATGTGCTTATGTGATTATTTAAGATATCTCCATTTTTCTCTCGTATATAATCCAGGCAGCTATGTTTGTGCTCCAAACCTGTTCTGTGTAGCATCGTTTATTCCCTCAAAATCACAGAAACAAGTTTCAACAGCCCTGCTTTGTCAAAGAAAGCTTTGAAGCTTTTTAAACCAAAATAAGGATCCATAACAAAGCGAGACTGCTGGACATGAACATCTATATCCAGGACTGATCTTCCGAGCCTCGCGGAGGGAAGACAACAGACATTATTTTGTTGACCGAGCCTCTATTTGCATGTCTGTGATGCTCGGGAATCTCTGTGGTTTGGAAACCAAGTATTTCCCCGCAGCCCTCCCATTCCAAAGTATTGTCTTCCACTGTTACACAACACGCCTCTCTGCCCAGGAAACAACTACGAGTGAAGAATGCAGCAGTCCCACTCACATCCTGAGTGGGGACTTTCACTTCGTTTCATCAGGGATTCTCTGTTGCAGTTTTCATGGCTATTCTTTATTTGTCATGCCGCCGTTAGATGCTCTGAACATCACAGTTTTAATTACTAAAAATACCTTTTCATGGTGACTCTCAGTTTACACTGTTTTTATCTACAGTATACAGGACTGTCTCAGAAAATTAGAATATTGTGATAAAGTCCTCTATTTTCTGTAATGCAAAAATGTCATACATTCTGGATTCATTACAAATCAACTGAAATATTTGCAAGCATTTTATTATTTTAATGTTGCTGATCATGGCTTACAGCTTAAGAAAACTCAAATATCTTATCTCAAAAAATTACAATATTCTGGGAATCTTAATCTTAAACTGTAAGCCATAATCAGCTATATTAAAATAATAAAAGGCTTGCAATATTTCAGTTGATTTGTAATGAATCCAGAATGTATGACATTTTTGTTTTTTTTTAATTGCATTACAGAAAATAAAGGACTTTATCACAATATTCAAATTTTCTGAGACAGTCCTGTAAAGACCCACAGATGATGCTGATTCTGCTATTTGATTTAATCCTCTGTCCTGAGAATGCGCAGGACGGTGGACAGAAGAGGAGAGGAGAGAGAAAAACTACCAAAAATAGGCCCAGACTGTCCGGTGCATGATGGGAGGTCCCCCAGCAGTCTAATACTACAGCAGCATTGACTAATGGGATCGGTCGGGGTCATAGGTCTCACCTGTGAGCTTTATCACAAGGAAGTTTCAACATAATCTTAAAGGTAAAGGGTAAAGGGTCTCTCCTGAGCCTGATAACTGGAGGATCTGCCTCTCGCTGCACTTTTCACGGCCTCCGTAACTCCAGTCAGATATAAATAGCTCCCCATGTGACTTTACGCAGATTATGGACTAAAGGTCTCTTTAGATGAAGAGGGCTCCATGAAGTGTCTTGTTAAATCTGCTATTTGTCGTAAAAGTGAAGGCGAATGCCGTTCAAAGCACCGATCGTGCCCCCCCCGGACGTTCCTCTGTGGATGTTTCGGTGTCTTGTTGCCATGGAGTTGCTGGGCGTCTCTGTTTATCGAGGCCGAATCTAATTAACACCAGAAAAAGAAAAGAAGTGTTTGCAATCATCCTGATCCCTGCCATGTCCACATTCATCGGCTCTGTTATAAATTTCCTCTCGTGTGTTGACACACGGCATTAATGCAGACAGTTTTCTCATTCTGAAACCTATCTGAGAGAGCTGTTTGCCTCGGGTGACCTGCTTTAATAATATCTGCTGTCACTCAGCAGCTTCATAAACTTTAATGAATTCTGGTGAGTCATTGTTTCGGGGGTAAATGTACGTTTGCCGGTTTCGTTCCTTTCCTTTGCTACCATCACTTGAAATCAGCCGTTGGACCAAAATGAAAGTGCGCCGTTACAGCTGAGCTCTCTGGAATGTGGATGTTCCCGGTCGCTCTGATCCATCGGCTGCGTGACGTTCAAACCCACCGGTTTTTCTGCTGTTATCTGCTGTCATCCTGCAAGGAGACCCACGTGGAATTCAGGCCTCTAATAAAAAACAACAACCCGTCGATGTGTTTTATGATTGTTAATTAGGCTCCTGTCTCGGTGCCCGTGCAGTGTTTACAGTACTGCTTTGTGATATGAGTGAGTTATTATGCACAAACAGAGCTATCCTGCTGTCCGACTTGCTGCTTGTTTATCTTTATTCAGGCACTTTGCTGCACAAAGTAGCCTCCGCCTGCAGACGGCGAGAACGTCGCCTGTTCTGTTTAGCTGCAGTTTTTACCAAAGCACTGGTTCGATCTTTGGAGCCGGTTTTACAGACGGCTCCTTGGATGTCATACTTCACCTCTGATGAATCTTTTAATTTGTGTTGTGAAAAATAAGCGGCAGACTGGTAACAGTCGCTGCCTTTTCATGTGACTAGGGCTGGGGATCGATTCAAATGTCAAGAATCGATTCGATTCCGATTCTTAAGATTCAGAATTGATTATCAAGATTTGATTCGATTCGATCGGATTCGATTCGATTCCGATATTGATTTGGGTTAGTGTTATTAAAACTGTTTTTTGAGCTGTTGCATGAATTATATGACTGTAGACTGTAGTATGCAAAATATTACTACTAGTATTTATTGAGATTAAACAGCAAGTATTGGCAGCTAATGATGCTGTAAGGACCAATCAGCTCCCAGAATGCTGATAGAACTGCTTTCAGAAACATCATGTGGGTCAGAATTACCAAACAGATCCAGGGCAGCAAACAGACGGATGAAATCGGTTTTATTTTTTCCCACATTCCGTTTTTATTTGTTCCATTTTCGGTCTATTTTGGTTTTTAATTTTTGAGCATTTGGTTTTTATCATTTTTTGAAAATGTAACCCCAAGATAGTATATAAAGTAATGAAATATAGACAATTTATGCAATTATAACCGAATACTTTAATGTTTTCATACCTTTAAACATATTTAAAGGCAAAAACATGGCACCAGTTATTCTCGTGTCCAACAAAACATTCCTTTTTTGGGGATAAACAAAAAAATAACCAAAAGTTGTAATGTAATGATGAAAAAGAAATACATATATAAATAAAATTAAAAAAAAAATTTAAAAAATCGATCTTTAGACATATGAATCGATTTTTAGGAATTAATATGAGAATCGATTTAGAATTGGGAAATCCGATTTTTTCAACACAGGCCTACATGTGACAGCTACACATAATGTGTTCAAAGATATTTTAATCTACTTTTATCCTTCCTGGTGTGTGTTAGTGTGTAAGCTCTCCATGATACAAACTTGTATGTGTGCTTCCTCAGAGTATGCCAGCGGAGGCTCGCTGTATGATTACCTGTCGAGTGACAAGAGTGAGGAGATGGACATGGGACAGATCATGACGTGGGCTGCAGAGATTGCCAAAGGTAAATCTGAGTAAAGAACAAAGTTCTGTCTATAGCAGAGTGTAGAGGATTGATGGATGGATCACACCTTCCAGATTTGACCGATCCTCACGGTAACACCAGTTGTACCCGTCCATGACCCCCCTAAAAAACAAAATCCATTTAACATTTAGCACTTTGCCTTGTGACAAGTAAAGTGTGATAAAATTAAAATGAAATATTAGATTTCATGTATTTGTCAGGACTTGTGCTCATGAATACAAAATTGTGATCTTTGACATGTGATACATGAAACAATATGCAGAAAATCCTTTCAAATTCTTTTTTAGTTTTAAGTAATAATGATACATTTCAATTAAAAACAGCCCCAATTCAGTCTTCAACAGTTTTCTAATTCATATTTTTTTGTACTTCTCTAAAATAATAATTCGTTATTTTATTTATCTTCTTTTTTTTTAACATTTTTTTTTAATTTTTCCCTTTTTTCTTATTGTATCAAACTTTTTATTTTTATTTTTTGATTATGAAAAGGGTGCAGAGGTCTCAAAGATGTTTCTATCAAACGTGATACGTCAGGCATTAATGGGTTAAATCTGATATATTAGCGTATTAAGGTGGTTGTTGGTTGTGTCTTTCATAGTATCAGTATCACCCACATTTGACGGGTATCAACAAGGTATTAACAAGTATCAAAAGTATGTTTTTGCATGGAAATCTCACTAGAAGCAGTTGGAAAATCTAGGTTGTGTTTAGTTATTAGTTGATATCAGAAACGCTTTTGTGTTCATCAAAGCTTGAGTGTACACGGGTCTCAGAAAATGTTCTTATTTCTGTTTTAGGAATGCATTATTTACACTCAGAGGCGCCTGTGAAAGTGATCCACCGAGACCTGAAATCCAGGAACGGTAAAAGATTTCATTTCTAACACGAGTTCACTGTGTCTAAATGAAAAACTTACTTTTTAAAACGAATTTTTTCTCTTTTTCCCCCCACAGTTGTTTTAACTGCTGACAAAATTCTCAAGGTGGGTTTTTAATTACTTATTCTCTGCATTTTAGTCTGAAACCTGTAACTGCTGCATGATAAAAAGACCTGTAATGCGATGTACTCGTCAGTTATTATTTTCTCAAATTGAAATAACAGTAATGTAATTTTATCTACTAACTGCTGACACAAAAATATCTGAAAGGGTTTCCATTGTGCCTGATTCAAGGGACACAACTTGTTTTTTTTCATGTTAGAATATTAATTTCATTTTAATTTGGAAGTATATTTGATTATTTTTTAGGGATATTTTCTGCCTTTCGTGGGCTTCTTTCTCCACCATCAGCAAAATCCACAAACAGCAACACTAGATCCCATTTTTTAGAAGAAGTGCATAGTTCCTCATCAGTGATGCTGGTAGGATGAAAGCAGCTCACAAAGCTGCAGGAGAAGTTGTAGCGGAGGAAAATAAGAGGTCAAAGACAGCAACAATGAAGCAAGGACTAGAAATCAAGCGAGAGCAACCGAGCAGGGGACCGGACAGGAGCAAGACAAACCTCCGCTCCTGTAGCTCCACCTCCAGAGCTCAAATTTACAAAAGTTGCTTAGTGTTAAGACAACAGAGAGCTGTCGAGGAGTCCAGAAAGATTATTTTGCCGTCTTTCTTCCGTCCCAGAGGCTTGATACTTAGCTCCTCATCAAGCTCAGATATGGGTTCAGGATTACTGTGGCTACATTTCAAATCACGCAGAATCAGCCGTCTGTTAGGCGTGAGGGTCTACAGTGTAGCCCACTGATCTTCTCTCCCCTCTTTAATCTTGCCTTTCAGTGGTGTTGTTGTGGTCAGTTTCTTATCTTTTATGGTGGCCTAAATTACGTGACTGCAGAATCTCAACTGGTACATTTGCAGGGACACCTTGCTGTGTCCACTCGCCAACGAAATTACTCTCTAACATCCTGTTTTCCAGATCTGCGACTTTGGCGCGTCCAAGTTCCTGACGCACACGACACACATGTCGTTGGTGGGCACGTTTCCCTGGATGGCTCCTGAGGTGATCCAGAGCCTCCCCGTGTCGGAGACGTGTGACACTTTCTCTTATGGAGTGGTGAGTTACGAAATGAGGAAGAAAACAATAAGACATAACTGAAAACAAATTCAGAGGATTTTTATCCATTCAGAAATATGTTGGTCGGTGTTTTGGCCAAGAGTTTCCTCTTTAAAATAAACACCTGATAAACTATAAGTGTAGCGCACAAAAACCAGATCCCAACATTGTATTTTAAAAGCATCTACATTTTTATGCAAGTCAGGACTCACAGCAGATAAATGCAGCATAAAGTACTTATTTTTAAATGTTAAAAGATTAAAACATTGAAACCCTCAGGATGGTCTGAATGCCTTAACAACCAAAACAAACCAAGTAGGTTCACCTGATACGCCGTAACCATGGACCCTGCGAGTGTATGACCAGGATGGGTTCAAAACTGCTAAGCTTTTATTATGAAGGTGCTTTGTTCAAACAGTTTTCCTGTTTTCTGGGTCTAGTATATTTATTTTATTTATTTATTGGTTTATTTGACAGGGACAATGCACATCAATAAAATATTGCTGTAAATGTGCCTGAGTTAGCCAAGAGGCTATTTTTCATCTGTAGTCCCTGGACAGATGTAAGAATACAGAAAAAGTACAGAAAGGTACAGAAAGTACAGAAAAGTAGAGAAGTACAGAAGTACAGAAAGGTGCAATTAAGTTTTAGTGCTGACAGAGCTGAGTATTAATCAACCATTTCTTTAAATGAGCTCTAAATAAACTATATGTGTCCAGTTCTCTGATAGTTGCAGGGATGGAGTTCCATTCTAGTGCAGCTTTAACAGAGAATGCATACTGACTGAAAGCACTTTTTCTGAGTGGAATAATACAATCCCCTCTTGCTGCACCTCTTGTGAACCGATCAGCAGTTGTTCTAATGTTGACAAAGTGTCTGAGTGGAGAAGTCAGGCCGTATATAATCTTGTGCATAAGACAAACATCTACATAATCATATTTTCCCAACTCAACAAGTTATATTTTTTTAGTATTGGACAATGATGAAAATGTACTGATTTCTTATCAAGGATTTTGAGTGTTCATTTATACAAAGAGTGTAATGGTTTTAGAGTAGTGGTGCTAGCCTGCGACCAGGTTGTTAAGCAGTAAGTGATATGGGAAATGACCATAGAATGCATATCTCTGTTCAGTTTACCCTCTAGGCCTCCCTGAAACATGCAAAACACCTGCTTTTATTTTACATAGTAGGATAGAGTCTCTGCAACGGATTAGTCATGACAACCAAGCTGCATGCGCTAATTTAAAGCAGCACGGACATGTAGGAGGCCGATGCAGTGCATGAAGGACACGGCCTTCGGCTGAGAAAACAAGACTCACAGACTTTATCTTAGTCTCTCTGTTCAAACTTTTTGAGTCTTTTTTTCTAGGAGGTTGCAAATTAAAGCGGAAGTTAAAGTCCAGACCCGTTGTTAAGAGCATTTCTTAGCCTCATACGCACTAGTTTAATTTTTTTCAACAAACTCAACAAAAATGAATTCATTATGGCAAAAAAAGATGCACAAATAAGTGATAAGAGCAGCTTAGAAGATGGCTTCAAGAGTTTTTATTCAGTTTATTTCAGTCTAGGAAATCATCGTGTAGAAAAATGTATCCGTCAGACCTGAAAATTACATCTGCAGGAAAAAGGAACTCATGGGCCTCGTGCTGCCAGGTTCTCTCGCCAATCATTTCATTTCAGTTTTGAACTTTGCAGAAGTGCAACCACTGTCCATTTTTTGATTTGAAAGTTTGTGGTGGCATTTGGAAGTAGTCCCTGTAATTGAGCTCCAAATTGATCTCCAAACTGTAAGATTTATGATCAAATCAGCCAGTGTGCATGATTGCAATAAGACATTTTAAGAAAGATGTACCACAAATGTATTGCGTCTTTATTATGCAATACATCTGCAGAACAGAACAAACCTGCAAGTATTCAGTCCTGGAAGTTTTTTCACTGTTATTTGGTAAAGTAATAGTATATACCTCCAGAATGTCACATGTCAACAACTGGATTTTGAATCGTATTTACATAATAATCCACCTGTCTGCTCTCAGGCGTCAAATGTGGGTGGAACAATCTGGAAGAGTCAGCGATTTTGGAGAAAAATGTGTACAGTGGAGCAAAACAATAAGTTTTTACGGAAGTACAGATACATAGATGTCTACGTCTTGTGACTTGTGTGACAGGTGCTCTGGGAAATGCTCACCCGTGAGATCCCCTTCAAAGGCCTGGAAGGCCTGCAGGTGGCCTGGCTGGTGGTGGAGAAGAACGAGGTATTTTACCGTCCACTTACAGTCCACGTGCACTAACGGTACCGGAGCTCAGAACAGAAACGCTCTTTGTGGACACACTGGAAGTTAATGAGAAATGATTAATATCACCAGCTGATACTGTTGGTTGAGGTGAAGCATGTCATTGAAAAGTTAAAAGAACTCTATTTTTTTTTACTCTTTTTCATTTTTACGTTACGTAATCTATCTATAAATATATATATATATATATTTAAATTCTTTCTTTGTATGGCACAGGGCAGCGACTTCCCAGAGGCTCTCTATCGCTGTAATGTTGCCAGGCAACCAGGCTGACCTGGCATTTTCCACTAGTTTCGGGGATTATACTGTCTGCCAACTTCAACAGTCATTTGATTAAAAGCTAAACTATACATGTTTTAATCCAGCTGAGTTGTTTCTGTCTTGCACTCTGGTAATTTCAGAGGTTAACCATCCCGAGCTGCTGCCCTGCCAGCTTCGCTGAGCTCATGGGAAAGTGCTGGGCGACAGAGTCAAAGGTGAGTCCCGTGACCGTCCAGCTCGTCAGTATATTCCCTGCAACTTTGTCCTGTCAATCGTAACAAACAAGAGCCACTGTCTTTGTATCCATCTAGGAAAGGCCGATGTTTAAGCAGATCCTCTCTACTTTGGAGTCGATGTCTAAAGATAGCCAACTTCCTCAACAGTGCAACTCTTTCCTTAACAATAAAGCTGAATGGAGGTAATGTGATCGTCTAATCTCCACAAGCACTAAATGTATTTGCCCCCCCCCCCCCTCATCAGTATACTGCCTCAGCCTAAGGAAATGTGCAACTGTTTTGAAAGAATGAAGTGGAAATGTAGCTGGTGGGGGCCTGCGAAGCGCAGAAAAGAACTGGAGCTAGTGCATATAGATCCTTAATAATTACACTGATAGCTACATAAAGACATGAAAACCCCCAAAGAATGATCCATCTGGATATACTTCCTCCCTTTACCCATAAAATCCTAAAAATAATCACCATCTTTTTCAAGTAGAAGTGTTTAATTGGCCTGTATGAGCAGCTGGAGGTTCGGTGGTGTTCAGCACAGCCTGAGTCTCAGCTGTCGCTTCATTCTCTCGCCGCATCTCTGCGAGCCTCGTCTTTATTTATTTATCTCTCTCTGAAGTTGAGCTGATGGCAGCGTGTCCAGGCAGCCATCTGCAGGTGGAGCAGGTTGGAGTGAGATCTCCGTCCTGCGAAAAACAGCGAGTGGAAACGCGTGACACAGAAAAAGCTCAGGTTTTCTGGAGATCAAAGCACATGTGGAGACGAGACATGTGTCGGTTCTGTATGAGCGTCTGGTGGGATGCAAACGTGATTACCGTGGCTGTTAAGAGCATTAGGATCCAAACCACAAGCAGACATATACCTGGCATAACTTAGAGCTGAAGGGAAATCAGTCACCGTGCAGGGAGCAAAGTGTGTCAGGAAAATGGGAAGTAAAAGAAGTAACTTCCGTGTCTGTGAGGTTGAGCTGAACTGGGAAGAACCGGTGGGCTGAAAGGAGCGAGAGTTGGCCTCCCTGCCAGGGGTTACTATGAGTGGGAAGTTGTGGGTTTTTTTCCCCCCCTTGTGGGTAAAGTTCAGTGTAGATTTCCACATGACACTGAGCAGCGCCCCCTGCTGGACAAAATAAACTTCCCCAAAGTAAGACAGACAGACGCAGTGCAGTCGCCCTGAAGAGCACAACAAAAAACTTCTGTTTCAGTTGATTATGAAATATTAGATCCTTTTTTTAAGATATTCCCCATCTGTATATTATATAGTCAATAAATCCATTGGAACAACCAAAAAAAAGTAGAAGAAAAAATACATCTGAACATTGTTAAAACCCTCTAATGGCACTTTTCCACTAGCACCTCCTCGGCTCTACTCCTCTCAACTCGGCTCCACTCAACTAGGCCTGGTTTCTTTTCCATAACAATTCAGCACCCGGAGTACAAGTAGGCGGGAGCAAAGCTGCTGTGACGTATTTGATTGTGTGATGTAAACAAAGAAGACAACAACACTAAAGATGTGAAGATGTTGAAGCAATGTACAAATATACATCAATTTAAAAAACGGTACAAAAAGGAAGTTCTGGGAAGTTATTTGTTTGAGGAGGAGCTATGTTAAGGAAAGATTGTGTTTGTTAGCTGGTTAGGTGCAAAGGCTCAACCAATGGGAATCGGTAGCCTAATAGGTAAATTAGCAGCTATTTATTATTAATATTTATGTTTAATTTATAATAGAGGTAACAAAGGGACATGGTTAAATAAGTTTTACTTCTACCGGCTCCTTTTCGGACACTGTTTTTTTTTTCCCCTGTTTGTATTAAGTTTTTGTTGTTGTTGCTTTTTTTCTGTATGTTTTGAATTTGTTTTAAAATTTTATATTTTTTTTCCTTATGTGTTCGAAATAAACAATTCAATCAATCAATCAAATCAAAGATGTAGGAGATGATATATGTGCTGCTAAAACTATTCAAAAGCTATAAAGAACAATGGCAGCCCTGAAGACGTTAAAGGTGATTACTGACAGTTGACAGGGGAAGAGGATGAAAGGATGTGCAGTCAAATCTCTGTAGTTTTATTATTTAGTTTTACAGAGGCCAATCGAAGTCTTTTCTAAAATAAAAACAAGGTTAATGACCCTGCATTTAACAGGAGAACTCCCGGCTCGAATGCTAAAATGGTCCCGTTTTTGTGCCTCTGAAGGTGCGAGATTGAAGCGACACTTGAGAGGCTGAAGAAGCTGGAGAGGGATCTGAGCACCAAGGAGCAGGAGCTGAAGGCCCGCGAGCGCCGTCTGAAGATGTGGGAGTGCAAGCTCATCGAGCAGTCCAGCAGCCCGGTGAGTCCCTCGCCGCGCCTCTTCACTTTGGTCCACCTTCACCTTCAGGTGTGGAGTGGGAAGACGAGAGCAACGACGTTCAGAGCAAAAGTGTGGAAGGACGTTGTGGAGTATTATGGGCTGCAGACACACGTGGCAATGCGGAACCGTGCTCTAAGCAACATTTCTGACATGCAGACCATGTCGTGCTGTTTTCTTTTTAAATTTTCTTTTATATTTTCTCCATTTTTATTTCTGACAATGACAAGCATCGAATCCTCATCATTTCTTTGACCGTGATTTAATTATTTATGTCATAACCAGGCTGTTATGATCTAAATCCACTTATAATATCGTCTCACACACGAGGACTTCTACTGAGTTTCTTTCTCTTCCTTTCTTTCCGACTCCACTCTTCTGTTCATGTCCCTGTTGTATCTTGCATGTGTACTTTCTTTGTGATTTAAAACTGGTCACTTACTTCCTTTTTTCCATCTTCTTTTCTTTTTCCACCTTTTTTTCTCCCCCCTCTCTCTCCTCCGCTTGTCTTCGACCTCTCAGCTCTTCTCCCCTGCGGCTAAACCGACGAGCTCAGAGTCTTTCTTTCGCTCAAAGACAGAGGACTCGAAGGGCGCGCCTGCGACACGCCGGGTCCTAACCTCCGGTAATGGGGAGGTGAAGCTGCGCTCCCTGGCGAGGGGCTTGGAGGACGTGGCGTCGCTGCACTCTGGCCTCCAGGCCGACGTGCGGGCCAGGCAGAAGTGTCTCAGGTCGAGCCGCGTCCGAGATGGATTCAAAATCAACGTGGCTTGGCGGATGGGACGCTGCTCCTGGTACGACGACAGTAAATAAACCCCTGGTGATGTTCGGCGTTGCCATCGGTGCATCCCAGCTGATCCCGCACCGACCTGGGAGCACGACGGCCCGTGAAGTCACACGTACTTTCATTAACCTTTGTCACACCAACGCTGTCGCCTGACTTTTGGAGCTGTACTACCCCTTTTCCACCAAGCCAGTTCCAGGGCTGGTTCTGGGCCAGTGCTGGTGCTGGTTCACAACCAGTTCAACTTGCTAACCAGCTGAGAATTGGTTTGCTTTTTCATAGCTCGGGTGCTAACTGGATCCAAGTCATTACGTCGCTGCAAACGTCAGTTACGTTGCTGCGTTTGCATTGGCGCGAAAATTGATGCAACAACGTATTTGCTCTACTACTGACTTGCTCCCCGTAGCACCTCCGTGGACAATATCGCTAAAAGACAGGTTGTCTCCTCCTCAGACCACTGCTGCTTTGCTCCATCCAGATTAATTCATCGCTTATTTGAAAATGTCGGCGTCTCGCAGTCTTGCTATTGCCGTTGGTCTTAACAACTCCACCCCCTCCGCTTACGTAGCGGTTCTTTCCTCTAAACCCAGCAGAGAGTTGGTGCTGCCTTGGAACCGCTTTTTCTGGCCCGGAGCCAGATCTTTGTCAGTGAGAACAGAAAGCCCGGTTCCAAACTCAGCAATGGCCCAGAACCAGAACTAGCCCTGGAACCGGTGTGGTGGAAAAGGGGAGATGAGCATATTCACTAGTGTCTACATGCTGCGCAGCGACACGCTCGCCGCTATCAAGCTCACTCCGAGTCCTCCACCTTGGATGCATTATGGATGTCATTTACTGTACGCCTAATGTTGGAGACGCTGAGAGGGAAAAGCCACGTGAGCCAGTTGCTCGGAGAAGGCCAGGCTTTTATGATGAAGTGACATTTTGCTGACATTAAGATTGGTCAATTTGTTCCGGATGCGGGGAAGTGCGGTTGCTGAGACTCGGCCTCTTACTGAGATGGGAAACTATACGTTCTTTTTCTATAAAACAACAGCTGCCTTTTGATTTCACCAGAGAACTTACAATGTAAAGACGTGATGTGGTCTAATTCATTATCCTCCTCAAGTCCTGCAGGTGACAGTAGAGTCAGAATCACGTCAGAAATGCTGTTCCCTTCAGTATAATGCTTCTTCCGGGGGACGGACGTGCTTCCTCGAGCGTAACCCATTAAACCATCCTTCTTGCTCGTTATAATCAGCCGGTCTCGCGGGGACGTAATCCTCGTCATCCCTGTGTTGTTGCTTGTTAGCTCCAATACTTCAGTTCAAACGCTGTCTACACTCTCGTGCCATCAATCCCCAGACAATCGGATTCAACGTGACAATTAGAGCAGATTTGCACCTTTTTGTCTGCGTTTTCCAGAACAATACTTAGACACTTGAGGCGTCCGGGAATATTCACCTTTCAACCTACGTCCATCGTGGAAAATAAAAGGACTTTTTCTCCTGTCGTTTATTTCTGTCATTCTTCAGAGTTTTGTCGATAAATCAGCTCCTTTCTACTTTTTGTAAGTTTGTCTGTTATGTTATGTTTCAATGGATGTAAAGTGTTGATTCCAGTGTGACTGATGGCTTTTTAACTATAAATTATGTTGCTTCACATGGTGTCATTGTTTAATCCTTTCTTTTCACTCTTCTTCATAACTCTCAATATTTAAGGGTGGTGGTCACCCGTCATCTGTTTAGTCCACATGGGGGCAGACTTGTGAAGTAATCTCAACTCTTAAGTGGCCTCCCTCCCTCTCCCTCTCTTCTGTAGACTCCACACACAACTTTAGGTACCTTTAGTCAAGTGAATATGGTTGATTTCGTTTAAAGAAGCACAGCTGCTAGTTTTTGAAAGTAAAAATCCGTCGTGAAGTCGCTCTGGTGAAACTGAGCCTGTTTACAACCTGAGCTGCTTTTGCTGGAGGAGGTGGAGAAACCGCCTCTCAGCATGGCTGAGTGGGTTTATGGGGCGGCGACCATCGACCCGACGCCGCCGTTGGGTTTGTAGTCGGAGCTGCCGCAGGATGTCGTGGGAGGAAAACAGTGAATGCAGAAAACTCATTTATTCAGTCATCTTATCTCCAATTTTCCATTTTCTCTCATTCCTCACCAGTGTCATGGTCACGATGATGACATCTTTATTTTGGCTGGCAAAGTTTCTGCCTGATTACATTTAATGAGTAATAAATGACCCACCCCCCACACACATATGTTTAAATAGATCATGTCAGATCAGTCAGATGGAAATGTTGGTTTGATGTAGACCGTTAAGACTTCTTAAGCACAGTAAATGGAAAAGTAATGGTTTCAAATCCCCAGAAAACAGTGTTATTTCCCATTTTGATAACTTTCACTTGAGCTCTATCAGAAATAAACACACGCAACATGTTGACAAGCATTCACAACCTGATGCTTTGGCTTTAACCGTCTGTCTCCCTGCAGTTGCTACCCACGCTGGACATATACACCTGGACGGAGGAGCACGTGGTCGGTATTTTTCTTGTTTTCTTTTCATGCAAAGTGATGATATAAATGTCAAAACTGATGTTTCTCTTTCATTTCTCCAGTATTTCTGGATGCAGCAGCTGTTTGGTGCAGGTTTGCTCCATTTTTGTTGGTATTTTTTAGCAGTGATTTTGACTCATTAGTTCTGACTGTGTCAATTTTAGACTCTTTATTCTTTAAAAACTGGTTTGTTTTTCCTTTTTTTTCTCTGTGTGTCAGGGGACGGCACATGTGACATGGAGTGTTATGCAGACTTATTCAAAGACAACCACATCACTGGGAAGAGGTTGCTACTGCTCACGGACAACGACATGAGGGACATGGGGGTCAGATCCAAAGGCCACGTCATGCACCTAAAGGCAAGAAGCTGCCATTTGAATTTGAATCATCATCATTTGCAGGACGAGTTGGGAGCTGAGTGATGGTTGGAATTACTGCTAATTCAAAAGTACATTTCCTGTTTGGCAGGCTGAAATTGAAAAGCTGACCAACGATTACCTCGGGTTTGTCCACTTCCCGCCACTACTGAAGGTACCAGCATGTCCACCCCCCCCGACCACTGAGGAGGATTGCTTGATCCCTTTTCTTCCACATATTTGATTTTATACTCCTTTTATTCCTCCTATTAGAATGAGCTGGAGAAGGAGGTGGAACAGAGTAAAACTGTGAATCTGGAGCTGGTGTTTGGGTACCACTGGAAACCGGGAACGGGAGCATCTGTAAGTTTGCAAAGAGACACACTCGGACACGGACGCCAACATGTGGCAACGCAGCTCCTCGTTGGCTCTGTGAAAACCACCAGTTAATGAATATCACAAATAAAAAAGCTGCGTCCTCTTTTGAACGTTTTGGTAATAATGGACACTTTTTTTGTTGTTTTCCCCCGGCCTGCTGCTACTGAAGCCGTTTTGCTTTGAGGATTCATGCCGGCGACTGTTTTACAGGCCATCACTAGATGTGTATTAAACCAGACAAATAAACATTTCATCCTCAGCCTCGTAACCGCATCCACCTCGACTCGCTCGCTCGCTCGCGCGCAGCCCTTTGTTAGGGTCTCAAACTGTGGAGAAAGGGTGGCTCTTCACTTGCTGTTTGAATTTAATCAAAAATAGCCCATTTAGCCAGAAGTCATTTTCTTTTAAAAGGCAAACGTTATTTAATCTTTCAGCTGTTCATTGTCCCATCATAAATAGTCCTCTTTCAGTGTGTTCGGCAGGGCTGAAACGAGCCTGCTAATTGCCTCCCATTTCTCCTGACATGTGGTGGTTTAGTGGGTAGAAAACACAGCAGGGAGAAGGAAACAGGAGGCTGAGAAAATGAGAGCTAATTATTTTCCCCTGCCTGGTGTCAGGTTCCGTGTCAGCCTTGTTTTTACAAACTGGAAGGTTTTTTTGCACTAAATAAAACAAACCCGCACTGCATTTTTTTTTTCTTCCTTTGCCCCTCTTTGCTGGCGATGTCATGGAAGCAGCTGCACTTCTCAAAGACAAAATGAGGGCCTGCGATTGTGTGGCCACCATCTGACAACCACTGAGGGTCCCCTACTAATGAGGATATCACCGTGCAGCCAAGTGAAAGGTGCTGAATTATGTATGAGTTGTCATTAGACGCACTCGGGTCCTAGGCATCATTACCAGACATTGTTTCTGCTGGAGTGATTAGACTAGCGTGGACCCGGGAGCCCCGGTGTGACCGTCCAGGGCTGACACCGGGCCAGCGCCGGGCCACTGGTGGCTTTCTGAGCCAGAGGCTCGCTCAAGCTTCCGCTTTGAGCCCTTTCCAGCCCCCGGGGACTATGAAGGAGAGGTCAGAGGCTCCACAGACGAGAGTGTTAGCGCCACTCCTCTGATGTCTCTCTCTCTGATCTCTACACAATGGACTGGCCCGTGCCATGAACCCCGGCGTAGCTGAGCAGTGACCTGTCGTTTTCAGCGGCCAGCTCTTAGGGATCGGAGGAATCATTACTGCATCGTCAGCACTCAGTATGCAGACGAGGGGAGCTGGGGGTTTGTGGGATATTTACTCTCTGTGTCGGTTCAAGAGGCTGAGAAAGATGCTACCCTCTCCACACTGAATCAGCTCTGTGCAGTGACACCAACTCATGGATTTGAATGTTTTCAGTTTGCAAATAAAACAAAATCCTCTGTTTTTAACCCTTGATTTTTGTTCCTCTTTATTGAAATTCTATGGGATGTGTCATTCTCATTGCAGTGTTTTTGCTTTATTTACAATAAAGAACAAGTTTTTCTTTTTTCAAGGCATGCAATTTAATTTTCTCATTTGCATTTTTTTTTCCCATTGCATTTTAGTTTTATTTTGTGTTCTCAGTCACTATTTAAAGCCTTGCAAGCTTTCGCCTGCCAGTGCCGTTCAACCACCTGTAGGTTGTGCTGTTGGTTTATGAACGCGATTAAACTGCACAGAGAGCTGCAACTGGAAACTTTTTCCTGCATTCTGGTTGTTTGTGAGTGGAGCCGACCTGCATCATCTTAAAATGACCTCGCTTCTTCGCAGGACTGCAAATGGAAGATGTACTTGGAGCTTGATGGAGATGACATTGCCATAACTTATATCAAAGATGTCGTCTTTAGTGCCAACAGAAAGGATGTGGACACCCCGCGTATGACCAAGGTCTTCCACCCTCTTCATCTTTCAGTGTCGCTTCATCTCACCTCCAAGATAACTGAATTTTAGTTGTCAGAGACTAATTATTGATGTTCTAATGTTGTTATGTGGCAGCCACCTTTTGTGATGGATAAATGGATCACTGGATTGCAGCAGAACCAGAAAGTGGACTACACCGTCACTTACGAGGTGGGTCATTTGATGCAAGTGACAATTATAGGTTTTATTATTAAATATAACTTAACTGTCCTTTAATTTTCACTTGATGATTCAGAATGATGTCAAGTCACCAAAGTCAACTAAACACAGCTTCCCTGTGGTGTGGAGGGAAAGTGGTGGACAATATGAGATCAAGACAGTGGAACTGGTCATCGAAACTGCATCAGCAAACCCAGACTGGAACCAGACAGACATAAAAAACTCTAGTAATTATTATTATTTTTTTTTTTAAATACCATCGTTATTTTGCTTTTAAAGATTTGTGTTATCGCCTTAAAGGAATTATGATGCAATGAATATTATCTGTTCTTAGATATTGACCCGGCGTGGATGCACAACGTACGGCAGAGACAGATGACGACCCAGAAGTCCCAGCAGAAGACGGCGCCTCTGATGAGCTCCGACGCCCGCACTCTGCCTCAATTCCTCGCCGCACATGAAAGCCAGGAGTCTTCTTACGCGGCAGCGTTGCGGCGTTCTCCAGGCCGCCTCCACGATTCTCGAAGCTCCTCGCCAACTGCAAGCCTCTCGGCCAAACTCTTCCCGCTCAGTCTGGGGTCAAAGGGCAGCAGTCCGTCCAGCACTACGTCAGAAAGCACCTCGGAGCGGGAGCGCCCACGCAGTGCCGGGGCGCTGCACGACCACCGCAGAGACGGTTACTTTGGAAACACATTAGCCGTGGGGGGGGGCCAGCGCATGGGGCACGCATCCACTAATAATAGAGGAGGTCATAATTATAATAGATCCAGCAAAAGCTCACGGCAGCCAGGGAGGCCGCGATCCAACAGTTACAGTGTCACATTACAGAACCGCCCAGCGATGATACCGGGTATATTGCCTGTGACAGAAAGCCACAGTGAGGAAAAAGAAGGAGGAAAAGCCAGTGATGGTGGGTGGATCAAAGTGGAGCGACAGAAGAGATTACCACGTCAGGACAATAAACAAGCGAGAGGTCGAGCGCGACGAGGGGGCAGAGGAGGGCGTGGCGCTGGCGGACGAACTTGACGTGGGCCACACATGAGCTGACAGTTTCTTTTACCCAAACATGCACTGAAATAGATTTATAAATTGATTTGGAAGAGAATCACAATCATATCTGTTTTGTTTGTACCTGAAACATGAAGGTACATTTTTTAAAGATGTTTATGAAAAAGACTTTATGCTCATAATGTATTTATTGTTAATATTATTAGTATAAATACAGACCATGCTATAAGTTACCTTGTTCTTTCTTACATTGGGCATGAACTGCTATAGATGCTTCAAAAATATCATGCTGTCTATCACCAAGATGAAATATAAAAAGATTTTCCATCTCTTCTCTATTTGGACAGAAATTTTTAAAATCTATTGATCCAGAAATGCAAAACTATATTTGACATAGTACCCTAGTACCCAAGATATATGTTTCACTATTTGGTACGGAGATCCTGTTCACTTCCTGCTGGCACAGACATGCTTCATATAGGTTTATATAGCTCTATTTATTTTACTTTACTTTATTTATTTCTCAGGACAATGCACATTGATGAACATAATACATATGTAAATGTGCCAGATTGTAGCACTAGGCTAGTTTCCATCTGTAGTCCAATATAGGCAGGTAAGGTGTTAAAAGCAGAAAAGGTAAAAATGCAATAAGAAAAAGAAAACAGAAACAAAGACAAGTACAATTAGTAAAATGAGAATGATAAACAAATGTTAGTAGGTAGGAGGAGGCCCAAGCACACATTAGGTGTGTGTACACATTTGTTGACCTCTGAGCCACATTTTTATCTGGTTTTTAAAAGTTGTTAAAGAGGGGCTTTCCCTTATGTGTATTTATAGCTATATTTATTCAATTTTATTAAGGGGAATGTTTACATTTTATCTTTAGCTCTGCTTTCAATAAACCGCCCCTTCTTGCATTTTTATACAGACTAAAACCCATCTGAAGAGTGAGTTATTCATATAAGTTTGAAAATGGTTCTTAGTTTGTGTCCTGACATTACCCTTACCTAGTATCCTGCAGATAGGAAGTTGGAAAGGAGTCAAGATTTTACCCGCGTAGTATGCAAATAGACCAATCAGACGTTCGCGCCACGGTGCAGGACATGAAAGATACATAACAATATGGCTTCTTAGTGGGGCTTTTGTGATTCTAATAAAGCCCAGAAAGAGTGTAAATGTCTTTGTAAGGAGTTGTAATTCAATATGAATATTTTTGGTGTATTATGTCATTAATTTCTCTAAGGTTACGAAAGTGTTGGGGGAATATTCTTATAGCGCTGCCAGGACTTTCCGGTGGCGCGGGAAATGAACGGGTCCAGGCAGCGTGCAGCTGCAGGTTCAGTGTATTCTCTGCAGCGCTGCAGCCCGGCTCGTCTGTGTCGCTCTGTGGACCGATTTGTCAGGGAAAATGCCTCTTACACGCTCCAAGGTAAGAGAAACTGCTTTTGCATATCCATATTAGTTATTAAACTGGAGTTAAAGATGATTTGTATTAGTTGTGATGAAAGTTAGAGTATAATCAATGTCTTACCATTTTCTCCAATAGTTAAACAGTAAATCCAGCCGGTTTAAAATGCCAAAAAATAAGGCGTAGTATGCATTTGTGATGTTATAGTTCTTATAGTTTGTAAATCATGTTTAAACTGCAAATCTATCAATTGATCAAGTTTTTTCTTTGTATTAACTTTGGTCATGCGGTCCATGATGGGCGGGGTTAACTAAGTAGGCTGGGCTTTTACGGTTTAAATTAACAGTTTTAACTCAAAGGTCAACAATCTCAGTATCTCAGCACAAAACCCTTTCAGAACATGGCTATCTGGTCTAAATTTGTTTCCTTTAGAAACTGGCAGCCCAGCCTCCATCCACCAGGATGAGTTTGAGGAGCTTCCGCAGTGTCCCTCTGGTTCCCATGGAGACGTCCTCCTCCTCTTGCTCAGATGACAGCTGTGACAGCTTTGGTTCAGATGGAGGCTTCGCCAACACGGTAATGGTGAACTGTCAGATTTGACCATAGCTGTTATCTGACAAACAGTTGGTGGTGATTGCAGCTGACTCGTGCGCCTGTTTTTTTTTTTTTTAGAAGAGCATCTTAAGACAGAGGAAGAGGATGTCCGATGCATCGTCAGAGGAGGACTCATGCAGCGGGTTTGTGGAGAACGTCATCAGCCGTCGGATGAAAGCCATTGTAAGTAGCCTAACACGGATGCAACAGATTTCAAACTATCTCAGCTGAAATAAATGTTTGCTGTAGTTTAACTTTGTTTACTTTCTTAGAAAGTGGATAGCGAACCTCCGAGACGCGGCCGCAGGCCCAACGTCCTGAAGGTTGCTTTGACCTTCCCCAAAAAGAAGATGGACAGGAAGAGGCCTGTGTCCGAGCCGCTGCCACAGCCTGAAGTCCAGGAGCCTGACTCGGAGGAGGAAAACTTTATGGACAAGAGGGCCCTGAATATCAAGGAGAATAAAGAAATGGTAAGATAAGATAAGATAAGATAAACCTTTAATAGTCCCACGGAGGGGAAATTAGCAGTTTACAGCAGCAAAGGGGATAGTGTAAAAACAAGAGGCATCAATAGAAAAATAATAACACAGTAATAATAATAACACACTATGAACAGTAAACTGGTATACAATAATAATAATAATAATAATAATAATAATAATAAGAAGAAGAAAGATAAATAATAAGAAATACTAGTATATAAAAAGATAACAGACGGATATTTACAGTACCATTTCATTTAAGTTTCTAACATGATTCTATGGTCCGGACCGAGGTGGGAACTGCGTATGTTTTCATGTTTTACTAACTTATGTTTTTGTTTTAGCTTGCAAAGCTCATGGCAGAACTAAACAAAGTACCTGGGTTCTTTCCGGGAAGACGGATGACAATGCTATCAAATATGGTACTATACTAGACTAAATAAGAGTTATTGCACCACCTAATGCTTTTAGCTGTTTTATTAAATAGTCATTTACGCATCTTTAGGGTCGACAGGCGCCTCGGCGGTCGGTGGGAACCCCCGCAGCTATCAGGAGAAACCCATCGCGGGTGTCTCGACCTCACACACGGTCCCGCTCGCTGACGGACGGACCTCCAAGCCCGACCCCCGAAGAAGAACCTGAGGATAAATACAGCCTGGTCCGGAAAAGCCTGTACTACGAGGAATACGAGGAACCTGTAAGTCAAATCAAGAGTCCCGGTTAATACTGATGTATAAGCATGAATGGTGTTTTCATCGGAGATGTCGCACACAGCCCCGACGCCGTTCTCTCAACGGCACCAAGGCGATCCCTCACGTCGTGCGACCCGTGGACGACGTCACGGAGGCGGAGCTGCAGAGGATCTGCAACAATGTTCGGGAGAAGGTCTACAACACCTCCACGGTGTGTTCTGCATCCACTCCTCCGGTGAAATCATATTTGAATACAAGTCGTTTATGAATCGCCGGAACTGAAGATAGTCTGCGTTTTCAGGGATCCACTTGTCACCAGTGCCGGCAGAAGACGACCGACACCAAAACCAACTGCCGTAATCCAGAGTGCTTGGGGGTGAGGGGGCAGTTCTGCGGCCCCTGTCTTCGTAACCGCTACGGAGAGGAGGTCAGAGATGCTCTGCTGAATCCTGTAAGTACTAAAGTGGTATTTTAATAAACGTGGTCGGAGTTTACGACACGTGTGCCGAGTGTGACTGGTTTAATTCCCGCAGGAGTGGCAGTGCCCGCCGTGCAGAGGGATCTGCAACTGCAGCTTCTGTCGGGCGCGAGAGGGTCGCTGTGCCACAGGATGTCTGATCTACCTGGCCAAATACCACGGCTTCGATAACGTCCACGCCTACCTGAGAAGGTGAGCATGTCTTTGGAAGATTTTACAATATTTGTGAGCTTCAGTGCATCCGAAGGCTCCTTAACCTGTTCTGGAGGTGAATTTTGCCAAATGAAACCAACAATATCTCCACAATTATAAGGAGAATATGCATAATCTTGGTCTCAATGGATAGGTAATCCCTCACGGCATACATTTCCAGTTTCAGAAAAATTGTGATAAACCAAAGAAAAAAAAAAAAGACATTTTTATCCTCTAACTTTTTTTTTTAATTTGCACAGTTGAAAACATCATGATAGCAATGAACCAATGCACAAAGATACCACTGCCTGGATTCAGCAACTCCTTGACTGCAACTGCACCACGTTACATGAGAATAGTTTAATACAACTTCCTTTCTCTTTGCAGTTTGAAAAAGGAGATGGAAGAAGAGAGCAGGAAGTGAAACGTGAAGCAGCTGCAGCTGCTGCAGAACCTGGACCCGACTGAAGTTCTCACAGTTTTGAAACGTTGCAAATAGTTTTCAAAGCGCTTCACCACACGAAGCTTGTTCTTGATTAATTGTTTTTAATCTATAACTGACATCGCAAGGTACTCTATCTAGCTTCAAACTTCTGTTTAGTTGTTTACCTGTGTTTGTTATCCACTACTTTTGATACTCGAGGTTAAGAGCGACTGGTTAGAAGCTAAAAATGGAGAAAAACGAAGTTTCAGGTGAAACAAAGCCTTAACTTTTAAATGATTGCGTTGTCCCAGCATGTATATATGTCCCATGTGTATAAAAAGAACTTATTGCTGACTCGTTCGTCCTTCTGCAAAGAAGCTTGTTTATATTGTTGCGTTTGTACATTACTGTAAGGTTTTTAAGACGCCTGTGTGGAAAGGACTGAACTCCACAAGACCCCATTTAAAACATTTTTTTTTTTTTTTCTTAGCTTCAAATTAATGTTTTATTTTTTTTTATTTTAAAGAAAGTTTGCTTTACATGTGCTCTCCTGCAGCAGTGATCTGTCTGCTCTGAGGCGGGGTGTATGTGTGGGGGGGGGGGTTTGCAGGTGGAAAGGGCATAGACTGAGGTCCACTGCCTCCCTCTTCTAAATGGAGAGGAACTGTGATATACTACAGCGTCTGGTTAAATATCCTTCATTAGATAACTGTCACTAATGGTGTGGAAACAATTAGCACCCTCTAATGGGAATCTCATACCTGTAAATCATTTTACCGGTTAAAGCACGTTCTCGCTCTGCTTCAGTCTCTTTGGCTCATTTTCTGCAGTACATTGTTAAGTAGGAATGGTTGAAGGTGCCAGTGAAGTAGCTGCAGAGTTATGGGCTGCGTTTTCAGCTCAGTGTGTGATCCTGGGACTGACGTGGTTCTAACCACTGCACTGGTCACCTGTGGTAAGAAATATTTGATCCTGTTGTATTGATTTTAAAATGCATTGGGGCAGTGCTTTCTTTAGTGTAATTGCGGGTGGAGGTTAATGTAATACAGCTTGTATTTACTCAGTTCAGATCAACGGAATCTACTTTCTGCTTATCTTTTCAATAAACTGTTAAATGCACAACCGTTGTCAAGTTTAGCTTGTTTTGTTTTTTGTTTTTTTTTGTTCACATTTCTTCTCAGAAAATAAGCTTAACCAAACTAACATTAGCTTTCACAGCCAGGAGATTTAAGTTTTAAGTCAGATGCTTGCACAAGCTTGAATGGGTCAGATAATCACTGTTTGCTGCAGGAAAGGTCCGACACAAATCAAAATGCACACAGAAATGGACCAGTGGGGCAGCTTGAAAGCAAATGCACTTAGTCCTTTAATAATTTTACCGTTAAATTGGTATATTTACAATTGTCCTTATTGTTAAAGGTTAAATGTGGTTTGTAAATGACTGAAATATGGGTTAATAGTCTTGTTACAATATTACAAAGCTTGATCCTTTTTATAGTTTTGCATACAACTCGTATTTAAGAAGTAAGAAGCTTGAAAACAGTTTGGAGATTGTAACATTACCAACATCTCGTGTGAAGGTTCTCAGTTGTAACTTGAGTATAACTGCAATACAATATTTGAAGAGTTTGGAAAATAATGGATTCCAAGCGCAAGAAACCAAACAGACTCTGAACTACAGAGATGGGCACGCAGCACATTTGAAATGTTTCCACTAATGATTAAAAGCAGTGAGTTGGTGCACCGCTCTACTGACAGCAAATGGCTCCTGAAACTAGAAAGAAAAGCTTCTGGTCTTGAAGCCAGACAACTTTCTTTCTTTTTTCCTGCTCCGTTCTTGGCCCATTATTGTTTAGCAGACACAAAGAAAACAGAGAACTGAAGCTGCCCGGCTTCGGCTTTTAATCACACAATGCATGTGGAGCATTAAAAAATAAGGCCACAACCGCACACGTGAATATTAACCAATGCGTTTAAATTGGATGAATGTGCAGGAGCAGAGCTCGAGCCTGAATGACATGAACCAGGGCGTGGAGATGTAATCCACTGCTTCTCCATGGTGAAACTTCCTACAGGTTTCAACCAAGGAAGATGCTCATCATGGTCCACTGGAGGACTTCTGTGCAAAAATGTCTTCTCATGAAGAGATCTGATGTGGGTCTCAGATGCACCAATAATACAAACTACAAAAACATTTGCTGCCAGTTTGAATCAGTTATCTTTATCTGATGGTTATAAAAACCTCCAGCTGGACGCTTCACTAATATTCAGCAAATTTGGGGGAAAAAAACATGGTTTAATTTGTATATATATCCTTAACTATGGTTGTTTTTTCTTCTTCTGTGTACAAATTCAGTTACCTCGCATCTGTTATCTATCTACTATGAACTCTCGGTCTGTTGTGTTAATCTGGGATCTAAAGCTCTTCAGGATTATTTCATGTCTTGTTTCATTCATCTGGCATCTCTTTTTAGTTCTCCTTTTGGGATTATTTTGATCTTCTTGTGTGTCCTTTTGTTTGAATCCCATCTTTTGTTCCATGTTAGGTCTTTTACTTTAATATTTGGCTGGTTTGCATGCCTTGGCAGTGGTTAGGATTTCATTTTGCTTAATTTGAAAAACATTTAAGCCTTTTTTCTTGTAGACTGAAAAACTAATTTCCAATAAAGTAAAAAAAAAAAAAAGACTTGTTTTAAGAATATTAGATGACTATTTTAGACTATTTTGTTAGTTTTATGAATTCTAGTCAAGAAGATATTTCTTACCCCTTTGGCAAAAAAAGATAGATGGATTTAGGAATATAAAGCTTATTTCTAGAGGGTCTGATTTTGTACCCGTTTGTTAGTTGTTTCAATCATTTGAGAAATGTTCTCTATACTTCCTTTTTTTGCTTTTAAAAAAAAGATAATTTTGCATTGCCATTTGTCTCTTTATGCCCATTCAAAGGGGTAAAATACTGTCTCTTGAAACTATTTTTATTGCATTTGAATGACAGACAGTCAGTCAAACCAACTCCATCTGCGTGTTTTATGTGAATTATGAATCTTTTTACGTTCACAATGTGATTTATTGGGTAAAGTGAAAGGTAAATTAATGCTCACTCCCCAGAAAAAAAATGGCAAGTACTAACATGCACGGCATTTTTAAATCTAAGAAATGTTCTCAGAAGACAAGAAACTCTTTTTCCTGAGTGGAATCAGGTTTTTTTTTAGTCTGTGCAGAGGACACAATAGCCTGCAAGCTTGTCTGCACAAATGAACTTAGTTTATTAAATGAGATCTAGAGATCTAAAATGAACTCTTGTCTTATTTTAAGCTTTGAAAAAAGCTTTCAAACAGAGAAACACGGTTGAGCTGTATTTTTGCTCTAAGATGAAAGGGAAGGCCTGTTAGCTTAACTTGCAGGTGGAGAAGAGGAGAGAGTGACTTCCTGATACCCATCCCTCATCAATACATCAATTAATGAGCTAAGCGGCGACTATAAAACTAAAGTTCTCTGTCATTTCCAAAGTAATATGTGAATCTAGTGCTCATCACTTATGCCTCTAAAAACCATCATGCACTCATACTTCTCAGCTATAGTATAGATATAACTTGAAGGATTGCATCTCCTATATTTGTTTAATCCCTCTTTTCCCTCCAAAAGCTGGATTTCCAAAACTGTTATTAGTATAATAAAGATGCACTTGAAAATGCTAGTCCTGTACTAAATACCAATGATCATCCACTTTGGGGTGATGAATATTTAGGGAAGTAATTGTTTACAACGCCAGAGCATTGAGCTGATCTGGTAATCAGGCTATGAAATACAATATTTATTCATTAGAGCAGATTTAATGAGGCCTTGCGGCGCTAATTATGAAAACCAGTGTAGCAGTAAATGAGTAGCGCACGGTGGCGGGCTGTGGGGTACCTGCGAGGAGTGACTGGGGGTTGGAGTGCCCCGAGAACCGTGGCAGAGCGAGCAGCGACGTGCAGCCCTGCCGGTGGCCGTCCGGCCGGCGGCTGCACGTCACCGGCCCTGCACACAGGTTTGAAGATGGGCCTTGCGTCCCTCTACGTCTTTCTCTTAAAGCAGAGGCGCCTCAGAGGGACGGTTTCACTCCAGCAGGGCTGTTAAACAATTGTTTCACTGATGCACCATCAGCTCTAAATCTGAACCGGGGTGCACACTTGTTCTGCAGATTCTATTTGTATGCAGGTCTGGAGATATGTGGTAGGATTTCACAGCATAATATGGGCTTTGATTGACTGATATTTTCATTATGGCTGCAGGGTAGCGTGAAGACTGTTAATTTGCTTGAGAGTCCTGCAGGTCTACTGTGATTGTTGCAAAGCTGGAGGAAAAGCTGAATAAATGAAACTCACAGGGCACAATCACAATCTGTGGGTCAAAATCAACTGATTAATTATAATTTAGAATCAATCTGTCAGGCCTCTGTAATAAACACCCTTTCAGGCTTGCTGCTTAATAACCAGCTTTACACGGTGCACCGTGGCCGACCATGTACAGCTACGTTAGTACACGATGCCCGGAGGAATATTTCTGATGATAAAATGAAACAAGAAAACATTTAGAAGAAAACAGGAGCCACAGTTGCCGTTCCTATTTTTGATGGAGCTCAGCAAGAGGACTTTCCACACAAGAACACCCCACTGGCTCTGACCTCTACATCCTGTAAAGTATAGTGAGGAGAGTGCTGCTAAATGCATAGTGAGCGAGTCTGGGTGGCAGGAGGCTTATGACATGTTCCTTTCCTTCTGTTCCAGCCTGGAAAGTGATGGAAACAGCAGTTTGGTCCAGGTGTCAGGGACATTATCAAAGAAAAGGGCTGCCTGCAGTTGCTCCATCTCACAGGAAATTGCCAACTCACCCTAACAAAGGAAGGCATGAGTGCACTTGCTGCTGCCTTCAAGGGGAGTGTGATAAGATGACATTATAAATACAGAATTGTTCGCGGAGGTGGAGGCGCGCGCGCATCAGGCAGCCGAACTTGGCTATTGGGTTCTTCATGTGCACCTCCAAAATCTGCAGTTGGTTTTTCTAAAAAAAAAAAAACTAAAAAAAACAACAACAAAAAAGAAAAAAATATGCTGCTTATCCAGGAGGAGGGAAGAATAATACATTTAGTAAATATGTTTAACTTTATCTATATATATCGCAATTTCAGTTGTATGACATCTGACAGATCAGAGAAGATTATAAAGAGTATAAAAGTACATCTTGTCACTAACACTTCATATAAAGTGGAGTCACCCTGTCTAATAACTGCACTGGTCTGTTGGCAACAAACATGCAATTCCAGGGTGCCTGTCCATATTTTTATAAACAATCAGACAGACATTTTTTCATTTCATGTCATTTACACAAAGTATTTTATCTGTAAAATAAGTGCAACAAGGGTTTTCTTTCTTTTTTTTTTAAAGCATCCTCAACATGGTCCTATAATCATCAATCAATAGTTCAGATAAGTTCGGCTGGATAAAATTGCTCTTACTAAAGAGTTCCCGTCACCACCTGAAGGGGGAGCTCTAATACAGGTAACTTAGTCCACTTTGTCTCAACTTTCAACAAGTCTTCAGGAACTAAGGAGATCATGGAAAAGACTTTCACAACCACATATCATATCATGAACAAAATGAACAATAAAAAGAATTTAAAAAAAAAGAAAACTAAGCCCTATTATGTGAGTATTCTGTTACAGCACTGAGAGGAAGGTGCAGTGGCTTCATTAGAGCTACATATTCAGCACTTTGACAGGATAATGTCATCTGTGCACCGTCTTATGAAACTTCTGGTGGAAAAAAAAAATCTGTGAAGGATCCCAGCAGCAGCGCTGAGTGCAGGAGCGGGTTGAGGGTGGTGGCGATGGGGGGGCGATTATGATCAGCGCTGTAATCTGTAAATCTATTCCTGGCCTAAGTAAGAACTGGTGCGTTGGATTGATTTTATTGAGATCATACATTATAAATGGGGCATGGAGGAACTTACAGCCTTTAGACGATGGTGCTCACGTGCTTCATTAATTTTTACTTCATTAACTCTCCCCTTCAGAGCTTTCAAGGGAGAATTCATTGCAGGCCATGAATCCAGACCACAGGGAAGTGGACACGAGCCCTGGATGACTTTCAGTCGGGAGTGGATACACCGAGTAATGCTGTCAAAACAAATCAGCAACTCTTGAAATATACATAACCCTTTGATCAAACCGTATTCATGCATGAGGCCTGTCCTCTTGAACTTTTTGGAAGAACCTTCTTAAAAAGTGAAAAATGTAAAAAGCTTGCGAGAATCCAGCAGAATTCAAGAACTAGTTTACGGAGCAGCTGCTGACCACATAAGTATTCAAAATTATGATCTCACACTCTCATTTTTTAGATATCTGCTCTTTTTCTCCCGTGGCGCTTGCTTACTTCTGTGCCAGCGTGATGCTTTGGCAGCTGCTTTTTGTCTCACAGCGAGGAATTTCAAAACCCCCCAGTGGACCCTTTAGAACGGGCCATTTGTTTAATATTACAGCCTTAAACCCAACAATATCAATCAGTCATGAAAGCACCTTTCCATGCTGCTTCTACCCCGCGTCACTATTAACTCCACGCAAGTAACAGCCTTTGCCGGATCCGGAGGCGAGCAAGGGGATGGCGCGGGGACACGGGGGGATAAATGGATGGCTTTGCTTTCGTGCCCCCCCTCCTCAACTCAACAATGTTCGCCCTTTATCTTTGTTTTCTGATTGAGCCACTCACCAACAATACAGGAGAGTGAAACACTTCAGAAAAGTTGGAGTGAAACTCTCACTGGGAGTGTGTTTGAGCTTCAGATGAAGTACGGCTGGAAAGGTTGGAGTAAAAGGTCCAGCGTACAGCAATTTTTAAGTTTTCACACAGAAATATATAGTATACTATACTATAAGGGTCCTCCTTGCACCTTTTGCTCTGGTGTGTTGCAGGTTTCTGACTTTTTATGAAGATTTGTGCTAAAACAGCTCGTGCTTCACACCTGTGCTCAGGAAAACATTCAGCAAGCAGCCTTCTTGAGTAAAACTTTGTAGGTTCTGCAGGTTAAACAACAATGCCTTTCCTTTTTCTTGTCCATGTAAGACATCTGCATGGGGCCTGGATGTCTCCAGGCTTCTGGTTCATGGAGTTTGGACTTGTAGGCTTCCCTCAGCATCGTTGGGAACAATAGACATGAGCACCAGCGCCCTGCACACTGAGGGGCTTTTAAAAACTTCTTAGCATTTCAAATCTGTTGCGCCAACTGTTGTGTGAGATGTGTTTCATCACACATGTTCGGCGATGATTCCTTCATTACATCTGCCATCAGACGATATCTCCAAAGCTAACAGTTTGACCAAATCTTGTAAAAAAGCAAACAACAACAAAAAAAAAGAAACATTTGTGGAGAGGTCTTGAGGGGAGGATTAATGGAAGCGAAAGAAAAACAGCTCTTAGACAATTAGCACCAGAGACCGCTCTGTAATCTTACGATTATTTTCACCACTTAAAAGCAGCACACATGGTTCGTATTGTGGCGGTGGAAGAATGAACAACAGTCGAGTGGATTTCATTTGGTCTCCCTCATTCTGCATTTCCTTTAACATGGCTTTTCTTCTGTTCCAAAAAGTCCTCGCTGATCAAGTCCAGCTGCACCACGTCAGCATCTGTCACTCGTTGCTAAATCTTTGAGGACATTTCTCCCACGAGGCCAGAATGAAACGTTCGGTCTGATGAATGTTTCGAGCTGTCACGCATGATGTTATTCAGATTAATTTCTACTGAAAAACATCTAATAATGAAGATGCATGTCCTCTCATACAGCACGCTTTCTAATTCACCTACTTCTTTTATGTTATATTGTTAGAAACCTCTAATAAAAATGTAAAAACGTCTAAACTTTTCTTAATATATGAATGAAGATGTCTTACTGATGACCCCCAAAACAGACAATCTTATAGTCTTCATCTTTGAAATTGAGGGCTGAAAGAGAGTGAAATGAATCTACAATTCACTCTTCTGGCGAGGCCCCTCTGGGCTCTCCGTCGGACCCCGAGGGGTCCCCGCACCTCGCTTTGAGAGGCAATATATTGGATCTGGTTAACAGAAACATCCCAAAGCTATGTTCATTTAAATAACACATTGTACTTTGAGGGGGAAATTTAACACAAAAAAAAACTGTAATTGCTAAATTTGAAATTTAACCCTAGGGCTGGTTGCTTAACCAAACATGCTTTGGCTGGTTAGGCTTAGTCACAGAGGAGATGTCTGGCACAGAGATTGAATTCATTCTCTAGAAAGTCAAAGGCAGGAAAACAATTAAGTGTCTGCCGCACATTTCACTGTGTACCACTTGACACAGTTTTTCACATCATTGGGGCAATTGTCTGCAGAGAGAGAGAGAAAGAGAGAGAGAGGGAGACGAGACAAAGCCATTACTTTCTACGTTTGCAAAAGATGGCTTTGTTACTTTCGGAATTTGAAACATTTCAATTAAGCCGCTGATGGAGATAATAAATATAATGGCGTGAGACTTGCACTGTTTTCTTTTGTCCTGCCACAGCCATTTTCACGGCCAGAGGTGCATCCGAGGGAGATGCGGGTTGATGTGTGTGTGTGTGTGTGTGTGTGTGTGTGTGTGTGTGTGTGTGTGTGTGTGTGTGTGTGTGTGTGTGTGTGTGTGTGTGTGTGTGTGTTTTGCCATCCTCCAGAGCTCCTCTCCTCTCCTCAACCCTCGTCTTTCATTCCACGTCTAGTCCTTTCAAAACAAGGTGAAGTTCAGCAAAGTTTCTCTGCAGAGATGATCAAACAGTCACATCACTAATGGCGATGGTTGACAGGGCCAGTGAATACAGATCAGCTTTAATTGTGGTGGGTCTTACTGCCACTGTCTGTCAATCTGAGCCTTTGAATTGGTGGAAATTTGCTCTGTTCATTCTGTTAAATGATGTATCCAATTAAATGCTTTAGAATTCACGATCTTCAGTCAAGGTTAAATGAAAGCAGTTACTCCTGTCAGTAAGGTGATTAAAAGCTGCCTACATCGAGCACATTTTGTGCAAAAATTTAAATTCGGGACTAAAGCATGAATCTTTATTCATTACATGCAGTCCTGCTCTATAAATGTCCGGCGCAGTCGCTCTTAATCACCTTGTTCATTTTAAATCTCACTTTGGTCCCTTTTATTAGGAAGCATCCTGGTATTCTTACAACAGTGTTTTGCATATTCTGATCAAACGTTCTCGGCAATAAGTTCAAATTCAAAAGGAACTTTTTTTTGTCTTTTTATACTTTTAACACGACTATGCACGCTTCAACCTTTCAAAGCGTTCGCTCCAAAAAACTTATCTGATTATTGTCATTATTTTTTAACCACGACTGAACTTTGAACCTTACTAAGCAAAACAAAAATAAAAACAAAAAAAAAAATACTGACAATTGATATTAAAATGAACGTGGAGTGCAGAAGAGCAAGAGGATTCATTTCCTTCCTACAAGATGAATGTTGTACCAGGTTATTAATGAGCATATAATGTGCTTGTGCAAGTAAGTTTTCTGCGTCATGGTGATAAATGTGATGGAGGAGGCGCGGGGCACGTTGACTAATGGGTATTGTCCAGGGATCTGATCTCGCCGCCCTCTGGAGAGAAAGCCGCTGTCTGAATTTCACACATCACATGATGTAAATACCCCGAGGTCCGCCAGTCAAGCTGCTTGTTACAGGGACCTCTGCACAGCTCCTGCTCCCTCCAGGCTCTCCTTCAGGTGGAGTCTCGACAGTGGAAGATGTGTCCCATGCAGTTGGTGCAAAGATACGCGTATCGTCTGATAACAGCACTCTTGTTTGATCTGAAACATCAGTAAATCCATCTGTTCTTCAGATGGAGCAGCATCTGAGGGTAACCGATCGTTAATCTTAAGTGTTTTGCATTTGTATTACGATCCACATGTTTGATATTAATCTGATATATTGTACAAAGTCAGTAAGCAATTCTCAATGAACGGACAGATGTTAAACAAAGCAAATACACAGGAAACATGACAGTATTTGGAAAATGACAGAGTATTTACACGCCACCATAATGGATTGGAAATAAAACAATCAAGATGTCATCAAAGTGTGGATTAAAGGCTTTAATTTAAGATGTTTCACAAAAATATGGCTTTTGTCATTTAGGAATTATAGCCACTATTAACAGAGCTTCAAGCGCCTCGACTTTCAGGAGCTCAAAAGTATTTGGACAAAGTCACATAACTGTAAATACACAACTGGAGCTTTTAAAACTTGGATGAAAATCCTTCAAGTCCCCTGATTGTCAGTAGACTCAGAGCTGCTGCTTGTTTGTGGGCCTTTCTGCTTTCAATTTGTCTTCAGAAACTGAAAAGCTGGTTTTCTGGGCTGAGATCGAGATCTTCTGGTTCTTTGCCTTCAGAACATCTCGACTTTGTTCCGGGTCTTTATCCATCTGCAGCGTGAAGCTCTGTACTATCAGTTTTCAAACAATCTGGCTAAATGTGAGTAGAGGCTGCAGTCCCTAACCCAGGGGTCGGCAACCAGAAATGTTGAAAGCCATATTGGACCAAAAACACAAAAAAACAAATAGTCTGGAGCCGCAAATAATGGAAAGTCTTGTATAAGCCTTAGAATGAAGGCAAATGGCGAAAGGCGAAATGTTGGGAAAAAAGTCGAAATGTTGAGAAAAAAGTCGAAATGTTGGGAAAAAAGTCGAAATGTCGAGAAAAAAGTCGAAATGTCGAGAAAAAAGTCGAAATGTCAAGATTAATGTTAAAGTACAATCTTGAGAAAAAAGTCGAAATGTTGAGAAAAAAGTCAAAATTTCAAGAAAAAAGTTGAAATGTCGAGAAAAAAGTCAAAATTTCGAGAGAAAAAAGTCGAAATGTCGAGATTAAAAAGGAAGAAAAAAGAAAAAAAGGAAAAAAAGAAGAAGAAAAAAGGAAAAAAAGAAGAAAAAAGAAAAAAAGAGAAAAAAAAGGTCAAACATTTTTGAAAAAGCTCCAGGGAGCCACTAGGGCAGCATTAAAGAGCCTCATGCGGCTCTAGAGCCGCGGGTTGCCGACCCCTGCCCTAACCCCTCAGAAGTCACACGCCCTCGTCTATCAGCAATCACATCTTCAATAAAGCTCCATCTGCAACCAAACATGCCCATACCATAACACTGCCTCCATCGTGTTTGACACATGATGTGGTCAGCTTCAGATCATGAGCTCTTCCTTCCCTTCTTTTTGGTTCTTCATACTAACCAACATTATCTTACTTTCCTTTGTCTCGTTCGGCTTCCCTCTTAAATGTTACCAGTTTGTTGTAAACTGTTTACATCTATGAAAGCAGCTGATTTTGACCACGATGCACCAGCATTCTCCAGGGCATTCTTGACCGCTGTTGAGGTTTTTCTTCACCAAGACAATTGTTGTGCAATCACTTTCTCATCTGACTTTGTCCTCAATCCCCACTTGAGCTGTCTTCCATGGTCTTTCAGGCCTTTTCATCTTGTTGAGCTTCTCAGAGCTTTCGGTCTTGTTATGACTGAACCAAACTGTTGATTTCCCCACACTCCTTGGACTTCATATGTCGGTAGCTCCAGAAAAACAGCAGCCAAAAACCATAACTGTTATATCAACGTCAGAAGTTATGTCTGCTTCATTTGTCCTGAAGTCGCAGGGGAAAGGGTCGTACCTCCCCATTTAACTCATTTTCAGTCAACTGTCCAAACTAGCGCTAGGTATTTAGCTTAAAATTACTAATTCCTAAAAAGGTAAAAGTCATATCTTTGCAAAACCTCTTTAATTAAAGCTTAGAGTCTACACATTGATCATAGTTGATTGTTTTATTTCAAATTCACTGTGATGGATTTGAAGTCAAAATAATAGCTTCAATGTTTGCCAAATATATACATATTTATATAATGTCAAGGTTCAGAATAGTAGTAGGACCCAAACGCGAAGGCGGCAGGAGTTCCCAGAAACGTGATTAAATCGGGATTGCAAAAAACAAGAGCCTAAACTTGAGAGAAAAACCACAAAAAAAACATGACACATAGTGGGGAGAAGAGTACAGTTCTGCAGGGAGCAATACGGGGAAGACGAGACACGATATACACAGAGGGCTTGACGAGACACAGGTGCAAACAATCAGGACAGACGGGAACAAGGGAAGTCAAGACAAAAGTTAAACACAAGGACATGGATTTTTCAATTAAACGAGGAACCTAAATACAAAACTATACCAGAGACATATATATGTATATGTATATATATAGTTTGTGCAGTTTCTCTCATTCTGCATGTTGTGTACTAGACTTTTGAAAACTGCTAATATGTTTTTCTTTACATACTAGAATAAAATGTTGTGAATTTAGGAAAATCATTTCACATACATGTATTTTTTTCCTTTCTTATCTTTTTATTGTAAAGTAAATTCATACCGATGTATCCAAAAGGAGAATGTAATTTAAGTGCATGCTCACGCCAGTAAAGAAAGACAAACTTTACGATGACTCATTTTGAGATATGCATGTATGTGTAAAGGTAGTTTATGATTAGAATGAAATTTAAAAGAAAACCACCAGGATGACATTTCAAAACAAGGTCTCGCCATCGCTCGTTTGCAGATAATCTGGTGTAACTTGTTATAAAAGTTGCAATGGAAAAGGAATGCAGAGAGGGGAGCAGACAAAACCTTTGAAGGGGAGGGGGTTTTCATAGTTTTTCTAATTATTGAATGTTATGGGTGCATAATGGCCCTCAGGCCCGAGGGCCGAGATGCACATTTGAACAACTGCCAAGAACACAGACTCACTCAAAGGGCTCAGTAAATAAGGAAAACAGAGGATTACATCAGATCTCCGCTCAAACCATTACTCCTGCATGATACTCCCAGTGAAGAGACCATTTAAACTCTAGAAGGGGCCCAAAATCAGCAGTTGGTCTCCTTTAAACAAGTCTGACTAAAGTAGAAAAATAAATAAAGCCTCAGGCACCCCACTTTAATGTATTCAATTAACTGGTGTCCCTCTAGAGAACTCCAGCGCACACTTGGATAAAGAGAGAGCACACCGCCTGGAGATGAATACGCTGAATGCACTCATTCTGAAGACCATGATTGGAAATCTTCCTCAACTAGTTCTTACTTAATTAAACTTCCCTTCATCTGACTTTCCGTGGCTTTCGGGAGAAAATTGGCAGAGGCACATTAAAAAAGCCGGGGAAACTTTGTTCACCGTTTGCTCGCTGTTTACGGGGCGATTCGGGAGCCTTGGAGGGCCCCGTGATATCCTCCACCGGCACCGCGGAAAGTCAACTCTGCCTGAAGGAACAGAGAAGTATATAAAATCTCCCGTTCAATCACAGACAATTATGTGGTGAAATGAAAGAAATTCAGCAGCCGTCAAGTCTGAGTGGGAGGGATAATTATCTGGCAGTCATTACTGCGCCCATTATAGCATTTAACCACATTCATATACTGTATGAACATACTGCACTTGCTGAAAACATGGGAATAATCTGCACAGCCGTTTCTTCGAAATATACGCGAAATATAACATGTTCATCATCGTGTCCTTGAATGAACGATGTATGTTGGAGTGAAAGTTATCTAATTATCTCAAATATCTCTCATGAGATTCCATTCAGGGCTCTTTTGTACCTTATTTTCCCTCTGCAGCCCCTTTGTGCAGCAAAGCCCCAGTAGTGTTCTCTTTCTATTAAAATCAATCTCTCATCACATCGCATACATCTGCTATTTGCCACACTTTTTCCATAACAAATCAACTTAATCAAGCTCATTAAGTGTCATTATTAGCCATTTATTGTCACCCTCCGCGTAGGGCAGATAGGTCTACCACGCCCACATGTCCCTCTGATGCCAGGACCTCTGCTTGTCACAAACAGCTCTGCACTAATTGGCCTCTAATAGGGTGTTCTTGCAAGAAGATGTGAACTGGAGGAACGCAGTTGTTCCAGAACTTAAGACATCTATACTGCTTCTTCTCTAAGCCGATGGGGAAAGGCACGCGGCTTGATTGATATTTTTGTTAATAGGATGTAGAAAACAGGCGCGGAGAAGGTGCCTGTGATCCCTATTGTGTTTGAATGTGCTGCTAAACGCTGTGGACGATCCTTAATGCAGCATGGCGAATGTATTTCCACAGATGTCAGGGTGATGGACAGAGGGGCGAGCCTCTCCTCTGCTACGGCAGGCTGTTACCTGCACACAATGAACCTGCAGGATGGGGATGTTGACTGATGAGAGGGGGAGAAGAGGGTGGATTTATGTGTGCTGCTCTCAAAGAGGCAGGGGCGGAGGGCGCGGGGAAGTTCGTCCCATCGCAGGAGTTATTAAGTTTGTCTCTCGGACACACTTGGTTTCACCAGGGTGCCCATCCTTCATTCATAATAGATGCTAATCTGTTCAGGGCTGACTGATGACAGAGCTTCCTGCCCTTCATAGAATTAGTCCCCAGCTTTATCAAAGGACCCAAACTGCCTGCTAATTAGACTCATTTCCTCCAGCATGAATTATTTATTCTCATTGTAACTGATCAGAGGCGATTGTGACGCATCACGCCGCTGCCAGTTTTCACACAGATGCGCATGCCGCCGCAAGTTCTCAAACTCTCAGCTCAGCGGATGGGACTCGATGGCAGCCGGAGTTGGTTCAGCTGTTTCCTCACTCTGTGATGCAGGTTTGGGTTCAAATGACACAATACCGGAGGAGGATGTGAGCACGGTAGACTGAGCAGCTCTGACCAGAGTTAGTATTCCTATAAAAATACAATTCAAATCTTAAAAAAAGTATAGAAAAAAACATTTCACAGTTTCTGTTTTATGCCAATAATAATATAAACACTGGTGTGACTATGTGCATTTTCTAAATTTGAATACTTAACAACAAATTGCAGGTACTTTACTTGCAGATGTCAAGCAATTAGATCATTTTATTAAAGTTTTGAACTCTTTGAGTTCCATGATGTACAACGTTTTTGCCGTGACACTGAGGAAGTTTTGTACATCTATAATAACAGATCAATACAACATGTATATGTTAACAGACTCAGTCTGGTGTTTAATCAATACTTTCACATTTACGCTTTAATTACATTTCACTAGTAACCACGTTTTTCATTGTTTTTTTTTTTAAGACTGCTTTTACTAAAGTAAGATACCAGATCATTCCTTCCGCTACCACGCCACGATTCTAAAGCTTTAATCAAATGCATCCATCTTTGGTTATTTTACAAATTTAAATTTAAAGTACAAAATATTACAAGCAAATTAATATTGCAGACTTTTTTAACTGGATGATACTTCATGAGTACACTGAGGGACATTCAAAAGATGCCCAGCAGCCATAAATTAATACAAATGTTAATATTTTAATGCTGTAACATCAACTTCACGGCTGAAGGGATATCCTTCAATAATTATCATTGCTCCACAGTAATGTAGACATTATACACAATTATATAATGCATTATCAATAATGCTACTGAAACTTCTGTTTCCTTTTTGTTGGAGTTGTGTCAAAATGAGTCCAGGATGAAGATGCATCACATAAAACCTAATTTAATGTTTAACAATAGCCCTACTTTTACAAATAAATGATTATTATTAAACTTAAAAAACAAAGAGAGAAAATATATAAATGTTTGCCTAATGTAGAGCACTACATGTTACTTCTCAATAAGAGGGGATTATTTTGTTCCTTTTCATAAAACTACGTATCGGCAGTCTGCATTCTCAGTAAAAGCTGTTGCAGAATGACATCATTCGATTTAATAAAAGTTTAATCAGTACTGAATCTCTCCTGTAACTTGTTGACGTCTTGTCTTCTTCTGACTCCCATCATCTGTCAATATCGTTTGATTGTCAGTCGGCCTTCATGCACTTCCATGCACATCTGCATGATTGCCAACATTTTGTTTTTTCTTTATTTTGCTTTATTTCTTTTGCTGTTTCTATATTTTGCTGTATGGATATACTTCTGCTTTGAAAGAGCTGGGAAGGACTCCAGCGGAGTTCCGTGACTGAATAGGAATAACCAGATGGACAGATATACCATCTTTCATGTCTAAGTTTGTATAGGTGCCAATTAGTTATATGAACGCGTAATCATGTCGAGAGTCTTTATTCACGTTAACATCTCTTATTTCATTTGTATCTGATCTTTTCAGCACCATTCCACAATGATTTATAATATACAGATACTGGCCAACATTTATAGTTATCTTTATTGATCGTTGTTAAATAAACAGCAGTCTTCAGTGATGGTCATTATCCATCCATCTGTTTTATTCCCTTCTAGTGCAATTTATGTGTAGAGAGCTGCACCCCAAAGTTAAGGTATTATTTATTTCCATTTGGACAAATGATTTGGGTATTTTTCCTCCAGTCGCTGTCCTTTCAGTGCCACGTTCCTTCTTTAGCTCGTGTTGCCAGCGAAGCAGAAAGAAGCAACTTTTGCACCAAAATGATCAAAACACATAGTATGAGCACTCTCATTAGGAAGCAGGGGAATAATTACAGCCACTAATAATGCTCCCCAATCTTCATGTAGAGTATTGTATCAAAATAGACGGCACACAAATTAGTGAAGCATCTCTCCTATAGCTACTGAAGAATGTTCCAGTGGGAAGGTTTATGGATATATTCCATAAGTTCTGTGCTCCTCATCAAAACATTCACTCCCTAATTACATCTACTTAAGCAATTTTGTGAAAGAAAAAAAAAGTGTTGTGCTTAATTGCATTACTATCTGCAAGGCAAGAAATATGCAGAGTGAAAAAACATATAGCAACGTGAGGGTACTGCTAATTAGTCACATATTTGGCATGCATTACCAAATAGCACATTACGCCCTGCACAGATAAGAAGCTGAGGAGACTGAGGCTTCTGTTCATGAAACTGTAATCAAACAAAGACAGATGCACAGATAAACACGAGCAGCAAAAAGTTTGGAAGGACTGTTCATCAGCTCTTGGAGCAGATTTTGCTGCAGATGAAGTGTCTAAAATCGCAATACCTGTACTGATAAAATTAAGGAAAAAAAAGTCCAAGTACTATCAAAGTATGAAATATTCATGATGGAGTGCGCTGCATTTCAAAAGCTCATATTTACAAATCAAGCTCAATACATTTTTCTCCAGAAACCTGCCATTTTCTCCCTCAGCGAGGGTCAGAGCACAATAAAGCTCAGTTTAATGTCATAATTTAAAAGTTTATTCAGACCCTGAAGAGGTCTTCTAAAAAAAATATTCTCTTTTGGTTGCTATTTTCACAGGAACAATAGGAAATTATGTTCAGGCATGGAAGAAAAAAGTCTTTAATAATGAATACCACCTTTAGTGATTGCAAATAATTGCGTTAAGTGGCTTATTTGGCTTAGGTCGGGGAGGGTGATTCCAGTATTACTAATGTAAGGATGTGAACCCTCACCCGCTCTGATGAGGTCTATTCACAGCTCGGCTGCCCGACTCCCCCCCTCCCCGACTCCTTGTTCTCCAGCGTGATGAGGAGTGTGATGTCAAAGTTTCAAATCTCCGAGTTTATACTGTTGTGTCGAGGAAAGCAGCGGCAGCCGGAGAGCGGGCTAAAAATAAATGTGTCAAGGCTCATTTTACAGAGAAAAAGTGCAACTTATCTGTTGAATAAAACTAAAGACTCTTTAATTGTTAACATTAATCATTGATATTTGTAGAACCCTCAACATAATCGGTGTGTGTTCCTCGACTGATCTCCACAATGGTGTGTTTTGTCACCCCTGTTGTTCATCCTTTACACAAATAATTGTCGCAGTAGAAGGGAGGACACCTGCTCACTCACCTACATACTCACCCCACAGTTTTGGGGACAGATAATCGCAGTAGCCTAGTCCTGATTCAGTTTTAGAGACCTGGAATGGTTGCTGTTTGTGTCTCTGTTTGTTCCCCTTTCTGTTTGTTTGCAGATTCCAAAGGCTTGTGTGCCCGTGGTGTGTTTTCCTGTGTTTTTATCATTTCAGACTTGCAGCCACTGAGTATTGAAAAAAAAAAAAAGAAAAAATGTTGCGATTCAGTCCAAAGGGCTAACTAAATTCAGCTAGCAAGCTACATAGCACGTACCAGTTGCTTATTATTAACTAATAGAATGTGCATAGTACCATGCATTAACTGTCTAAAACTGATGTTAATGTCTAATACCTGTAAGTAGCCCAAAAATAAATGCTGCATCTCTAAACATACATATATTTAAAAAAAAAAAAAAAAAAAAAGGGAGGATAGATTTATTTTAAAATACGCGGATGACTCTGTTGTTGTCAGTTTGCTGAAGGACAATGAAACCTGTGACTTTGTCCGGTGGTGTGATGAATCCTTTCTGCAGCTGAACATCTCTAAAACTAAAGACATGCTGATTCATTTCAGAAAAAAAATCTAGCACAAGAACTGACAACTATAAAAGGTCGGACAGTGGAATGTGTTGAATATCTCGGTACAGTTATTGACAGTAAATTTACATTTCAGGCAAATTGTGAGGCTGTTTATAAAAAAAGGTAACCAACGTCTTTTTTCCTGAGAAAACTGTCGTCTTTTCATAATCAACAAAACACTGTTGACCCTTTTTTATCGAGCTTTTATTGAATCGGTTTTATCCTTTTGCACTGTGTCTTAGTTTGGAGATCTGTCTCTTAAAAATAAGAATAGTCTGAACCAGATAGTCAGGTGGTCCAGTAAGATATCGAGAGAGCAGCTGATGAATCCGGACATGCTGTTTTCCAGACAGATACGAAGGCTGTTTGGATCTATTTTAAAAGACACCTCTCATCCACTACACGACCACTTCCAGCTACTTCAGTCAGGATGCAGATATACCAAAGTACCAAAATCCAAAACCAAACGTTTTAAACATAGTTTTATACCTACTGCTATAACCCTCCTAAATAAATAGACATGGTTTTAGCCCTTTTATGTTGTGATTATGGTTTATGTTCATGTTGTTTGTTGTATGCACTGATGGTGTCTTTTTGCTGGACTCGCTAGACCACCTTATTGCAGCCAGGGCAAATTTACCTTCGGGTACAATCAAGTTGAACTGAACAGAACATACAGATGATCAAAGTAAATGAATATTTTTGATTTTAAGCTGCTTTTTACTCATAACTTTTATCTGATGTCTGGAGTCACTTTACAGAGAAAGACTTTCCACATTTAATATTTTTACTGTTAAAAACATGAAGCAGTGTGAACAATTATTTGAATTAGTTCTACTGAATTTGCGCAAGCATAATTTACAATATTTTCAGATATGGATGCAACCAGTACTCGAGTTGTAAAAAGAAATCAGGGGGGATGGTGGATTTTATCATATGGGGACAGATAATTTGTGCTGATTACAAATAATATAATATATTACAAATAATAGCAGTGACCAAAACACCTGCAGAAATACTGCAGGAATGACATAGCAGCAGTTAAATGCAGCCTTCTGTAAGCTTTAAATATCCACTGGGCTTACATCAAATACATCAAAACACAACAATAAAAAACAGTTTTCTGAACTTATCAATATGCCTCTGTCCTTCACAGGATAAGTAGAATGGATCACTGCAAAAACTCAAAATCTTAACAAGAATATTCGTCTTATTTCTAGTTAAAATGTCTCATTTTAGTAAAAAAATCTCATTACACTTAAAACAAGACTCATCACTGGAAAAAACAACAATTTTCACCTGTTTCAAGTAGATTTTCACTTAAAATAAGTAGAAAAATCTGCATATGGAACAAGATTTTATTGCTTGTAATGAGAAGATAAATCTTGTCCCACTGGCAGATTTTCCTACTTATTTCAAGTGAAAATGTACTTGAAACCGGTGAAAATTGTCAAATAAGTTATTTTTCTGGTGTTATTTTTCTGGTGATGACTCTAAATGTTGAAATAGCAGTAAAACCACATTCATTGATGAAATGAAATAAGGGATGGAAAGGGGGGGTAGCAGTTTTACAGGGGGGATGATTTTGACCGTTTTTATTTCATGGGGGGATGCCATCCCCCCTTATCCCCCCTCAACTCCAGTACTGGATGCAACTGAAATGGTTTCAGAAGTATATTACGTTTAAAAAAATGCATAAAGCCACTGAACAAGAAGGACGACAACAAGGGGCTCAAATACAGAAATAAAAATTGAAAAAGACATTTCATTGTTTGTACTGCACCTTTTATTGGACTGGATGAAACCCATTAAGGACCAACTGTCTCCAGTTGAAGGAGGTCTGTGGGGAGTGAACTGCTTTTGCAGACAACCTCAAGAAAACAACATACAGCTTTTTAACTTCTGCATTTGTGAACCAAACGCAGAACCAAACTGTTCATGGACAAGAGCCGAAGAGGATGCGACCATCTACAGAAAAAAAATCAGAGTAAGTGTTTTTTGGAAGAAGGCAGAGGCAACCGAAAGGCAGTTCTTGGAGAATTCAGTACAACGTTTGTTTAAATGAAGCAAAATAAAAACTTTAAAGGAAGTGGATACCCAACTAGAATAAAATCTGGGGGTAATAGTTCCCTGTGATCGGGTAAGTTTGCTTCCTGAGGCTTTGGAGATGCTCAGTGTAAACAAGTAATGATGAATGCAGAGAAGAAACGAGGCATCTTAGAGCGAAATGTGTGACCCGATGTCAGAAAACTACGTTTGGGGTGAACTTCTTGGTTTTTCACTGCAGGACAACGACGTGAAAGCACACATCCCACAGATCAAAAGAAGAGTTAAAAAGGACATTTTTAGCTGACCAGCAATTAAATGTGACCCAAGTTCCATTAAAAACCTTTGGTGAGCGCTGAAATCCCCTGGTGCTGAAGGGACTCCTGCAAACTTAAAAGAGTGTCAACACAGCGGTCGGAAGGAGTGGCAGAAACTAAATGAAACCAACAGCACGCTGGCTCAAGAAGCTTCTGGACAGCTGCATGAAACATCGAGAGGCCATCGTGGTCATCGCGTAGCCAGATACTAGTGAACTGTGCAGTCTAAACTTGTATTTTCTATTTCATTACAAAACAGCCTGGCAATTTAGACTTTTTATTTGATGTCATCACTGTGATATCCTAAGTTGTGATCAGACATTCTTGTCGCTTTGCTCTAAAACTGACTGAATTAACTTCATAGATTAAAGCAGCACAATGTAACTTTTCCACCTTAATATAATATTTCCAGAATCATTGTGATGGTGCATCAACTTACAACAGGTTTAATGACACCTCTGTCATGGTCTGAGGGGTCTGTATCGCCTTCACTGGCACTATGTAACTTTGAGGAGCATGGTAGGAACCCTGCCACACTACTGGTAAAGCACTACCGCTTTTGTCCAAAGGAGCCGCCAAACTCAACAAAAGCTGAAAGTTACATTGTGCTGCTTTAATTTCATGCAGCTTTTTTTCATTTTCAGCCCCTTCAAGTGGTCGGATTACAAACCTGGACCAACAAAACAGAAACAGATACAACAGCCGTACAGTTCGTTCTGCCTCGCTGTGAGCTGCAGGGGTGAATTCACGGGTGAAATTAAAACTTTGCAACACGACCTTGATTGCGGCGCGATGCACGAAGCAAAAGTTTAGCTTAAGAAAGTTTGATCTCATCCAAGCTGTTCAGCATGATCTAGAGACAAACTCTGGAAATTAAATTGCCCATTCTGTTGTTTGCACACATGCAACTTGAAGCCTTCTCTAAACACACAACTGGCAAAACAAGAAAACTTGATCTGCTTTACTTCGTTGTGGACAGTTCCCGCTCGACTGCGCAGAGTTACAGTTTACCTTTCAGGAGGAAAAAAAAGAAGAAAAATTAAAGAAAAATGCATTCACAGGTTGTTGCAGTATTCTGATGGGGGGAAAAACAAAAATACAGAAACGACTGCACGCATTGTATTCCATTTGAAAAGAGATACCTGGGGAAATCATCAAGAGAACAAAAAAAACCAAAAAAATCTGCGTGCTGCCATAATTGCTTTAGGGTATCCAGTACTCTCCCGTGGAGTATATCAGTGGCCGCCATGTCTGGGGTCTGACCTGCAGTGGCAGCAGAAATCTGACGCGAACAAGGGACGAGAAATGCACCTCCCATCATGGAGAGGTAAAGCAGTCCCTTGATGAGAGGAGGAAACCCTGCAGATGCTGACCAGCTGGACAAAGACGGCAGCTTCATATATGGCATAAAATAAGAGACGATAAAGAGGTTTGGTGTTTAAATATGATCGTACTGGAGGTGCGACTTTATAACTCTGTTTTGACAGGTTTGACTAGACAACATTCTTCTACTTAAATGCCTGATATGTCATCTTTTCACTACTTTTATTTAAATGTGAGGTTAACATGACTTCCCAACTGTGTGGCATTCTTTTTCTATTCACAACCTTAACAGTGTCAATTTGACTGGAAAAAGGCTTGAACTGTATCCCTCAAATTATAATTCAAGAATCAGACAAAAATAAGAAAAAAGGGGATTTTATTGAGTGTTATTGCATCTTTGTAAGGGTTTCATGGTGTGACCATCAAAACAGTTAAGTGCCATTTAAAATGTTCTGCAATCCCATTGATTTTTTTATTATGATCATTATTGTAATTGTGTGTTGAAATAATCCCAAAGTTGTTGAAGACTGTTCTAAAATACCAGTTCTTCTACTGGATCTTACTGACGAACAAGTCGACCCACTGAGGCTCATCAAAGAGATTCATGAGAATCAGAATCAGAATAAGAAAAGGGTTTATTGCCAAGTTTTCACACGAGGAATTTTTGTTATGGTGATTGGTGCAACACAATACAATTATAAAAACAAATATATAAGAGATAAAATCAAATTTATAAACAATAAAATAAAATGTAGACCAGATATGTACAAAATTAGGTTTTAAAGTGCCGGGTGAGTCTGTACAAAAGTGACTTAAGATGTGATGGAAAAACTAATACGTACGATGGACAGATGAAGATATACATTTCTTGGATTAGGTTTTGAAACTTGTGAGCTCTTTTTCTATTTTGTGCATAAATACCCACTAAAAATGTAACATTTGTAACGCAGATGTTTTTTTTATTCTACTATTTCTAAAGTCTAAAATAACAATATCAAAGATTTACTGATAAATTCTTTGTCACAAAGGAAACTAATGAGAAACCAGATGCCTACATGACTGGGTGGATTAAATTAAATAACAAAACTTTTAAATGGTAATATTATTTCCACTTTTGATATTTCAGAGTTGATAATTTCACAACAAGCTGTTATTTAGTCGACACATGACCACATATGTCTGAATCCTGCCGTATGAGATTATACAGTGTTTAGAGACATGTGGCAGGATATACTGTGTATATATATATATATGTGTATATATATATATATATATATATATATATATATATATATATATACATATATATATATATGCAATTTTATTCTAGTCAGAACATACTTAATGCCATGATTATTTTGTGTATTTACACAAACAAGTAAGCAGAGAACAATTAAAAACTGTTTATGGTGATACATTCTTTTTGAAATCTTTACCTTGCTCTCCAGCGGTGCCTTGAACTCGATGTACTCAAAGTTGGGCAGCTTTCAGGTGTCATTGCAGAGACTGTTCAATTGTCCATCCATCCATCCATTTTCTTTACCTGTTTTATCCTTTGCAGGATCATGGGGGTCTGCTGGAGCCTATCCCAGCTCATTACAGGCGAGAGGCAGGGGTTCACCCTGGACAGGTCACCAGTCCATCGCACGGCCACATATACAAACAACCATGCACACTCACACTCACACCTACGGGCAATTTAGAAATCATCAATTAACCTACTACGCATGTTTTTGGACTGTGGGAGGAAGCCGGAGTACCCGGAGAGAACCCACGCAAGCACGGGGAGAACATGCAAACTCCACACAGAAAGACCCCACTGAGCCGTAGAGTCGAACCGGGAACCTTCTTGCTGTGAAGCAACAGTGCTAACCACTAAGCCACTGTGCTGCCCCCTGTTCATTTCTCACCTGTAATCTGTTAGGACATTTATTTTAAACTTTAATCAAGAATAACTGCAATGAACACTTTTTCCAGTAAATATATCTATATGGCTGCTGAAGCTCATGTTTTGGCCACACCACGTACTCCAGGACAGCAACATCAAGTATTTAAAGGGGACCTATTATGAAAAACACGTTTTCTCTTGCTTTAACATATATAAAGTGGTCTCCCCTCAGCCTGCCAACTCAGAGAAGGAGGAAAGCAACCAAATTCTGCAGTGTCTGTACAGCCGCCTGGATGAGCCATCCAGTGTGATGTGGCTTCTACGAGCCGCCAACAACAACAACTCCGCCGGCTGGAGTTTCCGCCATTTTTTCGTGGCGTTGTATCGCGTCATTCAGGCAGCCAATCAGCACAGTGCCTCATTATCATAGCCCCGCCCACTCAGAATCCTGCATAGATAATGAGGTTAGAGAATGGGAAGATAAAGACATGGGACAGAGGCTGAATTTCTAATTTATTTAGCAAAAACAATCAAAAGCTTGTTTTTAAGACATTCAAGGCCTGATTAAAATAGGTATTAGATGCCATAATAGGTCCCCTTTAATTCAATTTCAGCTTATCTCCCTGATGTGATGTCACACACACGACGACACAAAAGAAAGATCCTCAGTTTTAGATCTGCCATGAATCGCTGCCAAACACTTGTGCTCCTGTCTTAATGGAAACATTTGTGAAGGAGGAATGATTTTACGGGTAATTTATAAGTTGATTAACACAAATGTAACGCAATTAGAAAGCAGAGTGAAATTTCCAAGATGATTAAAATAATGAGGTTTGAGGCGTGCAGGAAGGAGCAAAGTTTCTGTGCTCACGTAGTCTCTCTGGGAGCCGGCACTTAGCCTATCAGAGCCGGCGCCTCGGCAGCTCGCAATTAAATGCCTTCATGCAAAATGAGCGCTCAGACCATGTTTAATGGGCGGTGAGCTAATACCGGCGGCTGCGAGTGGCAGGAGAGGTGACTCACCTCCCAGAGGCGGCAGGAAGGCGAGAGTTCGGTTTTGACTCCATCAGGTTCCTTTCGTCTCATCCTGCTTCATGAGTCAAGCGACGACGGGCCTGGCGACACTCACGCTCAGCGAATCACACAAGCTGAAACTCAGCTGAAGTTCTCGTGTTATGTGATATTTGCTTTAACACAGTGGCGGTGTAGACAAAGAGACAGCATGACGCACCCCACCGACCCTCGAGTGGATCCTTCAACATCAGCTCATTTAGTTACTTCATTAACTTCGCCTGTGACACAGCTGATGCTGCAGGGAATCAACTAAGGGGCCGAGTTAAGAGACTGAGTGACAGACTGAAGGGAGACGGAGAAACAGACAGAAGGAGAGACTTATAGTTGAGTCTGACCACCCACCTTCCCACCACCACAAGCTGTCCAGCAAAAACGAGATTAGGTGGAATAGATTTTTCTGGTAAATATTATTACAAACAATATGCTGCCATGAAAAGGAAAGAGACCAATCTCCCCAGACTGACCATCCCGTGAACCGTTTATCAGCTTGAAATGCTTCTTCATGCATTAATACGCCACAGACTGCTTTTCCCCGCAGCACTCTGAGTACAAAGCCTCCGATTTATGATTACCAGTCCACTAGGCAATAGCCTGTGGCCCCGTCGACACACCACTTCCTTCCACTTCCCTCATGGTGAGCTGTTCTCAGGGTCCCTGCAGGTTCAGAGACGAGGCTGTCAAGGTAAAGTGATCAAGGTGGATGCAGGCTGCGAGGAGCTAAATCGTAGCTGGGGGATGACATTCTTTGATTTTTAACCATTACAGAGTTTTCATAGAGCTGCAGTCAATTTATTTTATTTATTCTAATGAAGAGCATTAGGAGTGCCGTAGTGTGCTGCGCTGCACATTGATCGCCTCGTTAATCACACTTTGCAGACACTCGCAAATCAAGTTCTAACAGCAAGCACTGAATCAAGTGCAATGAAGCGTGAGCTCCTTCACAATTTATGATCTTTCAAATTGCATCTTTTCAACCATTAAATTGCAAGATACCATAAATTTTTATCCTTTCCTCCTCAGTCCTGCTATCGATTCTGTCGTGTGAAAAATAGAGGAGTTGTAAATTCAGGCAGTTAGACAAAATTTAAGCCTTGTCGTCGGAAAGGAAACTGAATGGCACAATGAAGGCTGTTAATTTGCCATTGAGAACAAATATCAGGGGTGATAAAAATCCAAGAGGGGCTTCAAAGACATGGTTCAGGTGGCTTTCACCGGCTACTCGGCAACCTTGAGATCTCTCACTTCACCACCTCTAAGCGCCAGGGTCTTTTATAAAACCATTTTTTAACATTTCGTATTTGATGTGGTGCAGAATTAATATTAAAATCTGGCCGTATACTGGACGGAAACGACTGAATCTTATTTTCTGTGGCAGACAGGTGCAGGTCGGCTTTCAAAAAAAGAACAAACTGCAAGAAATGGCAAGGACTAGAGATGCACAGATTGAATTATTGGTGACTGATTATAGATCTTTATTTGTATTTTCTCAAACTTCTGAGCTGTTTGATTTTCTGGACAGTTCTGAGTTTCTTCCTAAGAGCAATAATTAGTATATGACAGCATTCAATCAGCTTTTGTAGTTTTTATTTTCATTTTAAAGCATGTACGTCCCATAACACGCATTGTATATATCAGATGTCTACATTTCTGCTGTAGAAGTTGTCATAAACTAAATGATAAATGGCTGATATAGAAACTAAACCATATGATTAACTTTTTTTTATTTTTCTGACCAAAAAAACAACAAAAAACAGGACATTTTAAGTATAAAAAGTCCCCCCTAAAACTCTGCAATTCAGAACTTAAAAGTGGTCATTACATTTAACCTACGAAAATCTAAAACGGTCCTTACCTGCCCCATACTGATCTCAGAAAATGACATAATTGTCTCAGATTGCATTTCACTGGCACGAAGCTGGAAGGAACACTTGTCCAACAATACAGTCAGATTAGTTCTTTGTGATTAGGCATGTTGAGCATCTATCCAGCGCATTATAGATCTAGGAAAAGAAACAGAAGTGGCATGAAAGAGTCAATTACTGTTATAAAGGAAAGGAGAACAAGAAAAACCAGCCACGGGCTTTCAGAAGTAACGAGTTAACCTCCTCATGTCTGTACCGGCACCAACCCTCAGGTTCTGATTGGAAAGAGTGCCTGCTGTTACTTGTGGCATGAAAATAACAGTACCTGAATTTTAAAACGCCGTCCCTGTTCGGACTTAAAGAAATGTGCATGCCTTATTTATGTTTGTTTGATTTAAATCTCAATTTAAGGGGAAGGCGGCATGAATATCTCAGTGAAAATTGTTCAAGATGATCCATCAATAGTCCAAACAGGCTCTTTAGATATATGAGAAAGAGTGTCCTCACCATCCTTCTGCAGCAGGGCAGCATTAATCATACAGGTGAAGAGCTAAACCACAGCGACAGTCCTAAAGGCTGGAAGATAACACCGGTCCGGTCTCTTTCCACGGGGGAGGTGATGCCTGTCGAAGACAGCACGCCCAATATGAGTCTACACCCTGAGAGAAGCACCGCTGGTCAGGCAGCAAGTGTTTTTGACACAGACACTCCCCAAGGGAAGGCAGTGCAGCAGAGGAAATAGCATGTAAGGATAACAAACCATAAGAAAAGGCATAAAAGCTCACAAACACGGGATTGATCAGTCAATTACAACCCATCTGGCTTGTTAAACTCAATCTGCTATCACAATAAGGCCTGCAGGCTTTACATTAGACTGTTACCAGACCTGTTAGAAACTGAAGCAACTGCTGATATTTATCATTTTTATGTTGTTATCTATGTTTGCATATATATATATATATATATATATATATATATATATATATATATATATATATATATATATATATACATACATACACATAAAATGGGTCTGAGATATATGCTCTGTCTGGAATCGTCATCCACTGATTCGTGGGTATTTATATGTGTAAGAAAATGGGTCGTCTTGGCAACTGAGACACATTTAGAGCCAGATATCTGCACAGAAAGATGAGTGTCTTTTTTGTGTCATCTGAACCAAAGTTTCAGAGTTTTTCCCAAATATGTTGCAAATTTTAATGAATTAAAATGTGATGTGATGAAAATTGGCACATTACAAGACTGTAATGTAATGTGATGGGTAGGATTTACTTCCTCCTACAGTTCAGTTCTTTCTGCAAGCACATCCTAAGGTGTGCGACTGCATGGACTCAAGATTTTTTTTTCGTTTTTGATTTCATATTTCTCAACACATTCCAGTGTCCGTACCCTCCCCTGCTTCAGCCATGCCTTTGTAATAATAGTGGGATGTAGTTTTATCTCGTCTTTGACCATTTCCTTTGCCGGGACATCAGAGATCCCAGCTTTTGAGCTCTTTGATAAGTCCTTTTGTTTTTAGCACAAAGTGCCTCCTTCCTCCCGTAAAAGATGTGTAAAACGAATGTTTCGGACCAACATACATGTTTCCATTGAGTGATGCTCCATCCCAGACATCCAAGAGGTTAGAGAAGTTGATGTTCCCTCTTGACAGGCTTCACATCAGCCATCTCTTTCCAACGTGCTGATCTTTCGTCACAGCTCTACATTCATAATGTAACATCACAAAGGGAAGATGTACAGCGACGTTACACTTTTCCTCTTGTGATGATTCAAACTGATACGACGTCATGTGCAAGAATCTATCAACAAGCAGACAATGGTAGCACGCAAAGAAAGACTTCTCTAGTCCGACAAAAGGAGATGCTACAGGGTATGACAACTTCTCAGGAACAACAACATGCTGCCTGACAAGCTCTTGGGGGACGGCTGAGCTTTGGCAGATTACACAGATACTTATCTATTCTATATTTATATAAAAAGGACCACAGTATTTAAGTGCCGACGGCTGAGAATACAATCTGAATTGTTAAATGTGCCACAACAATTACGTGGAGACGCAGGGCCAGTTATGGCGCGAGTAATCGTGTGATGACAGTTTCATTGCACATCCACGTTCTCCGAAGGGGCTGGCCATCATCTGTGACAGGTAAGTAATGCAGGACCGCCGGGAACTGTATATGTCTTACAGTTGAAGTTCCTTCTTCATAAGCACCCAGCGAGCCCATCCTTACTTACAGCTCTGTCAAACCCCAGAACTCACGGTGGCTTTTTCAATATAGCTGCAGGTCTGAGCGCGGTAATTAGATGTTAATGTGAAATAATGGAATCACAGTGGGTTGTTACATAGGGAGAAATGCAGACCCTGGCATGATCTCAGAGTGAAAAGCACAATTGCTTAAAAATCAAAACATGCTGTCAGCGGCTCACCTAAGCAGCAGCGAATGCCCTGACTTTGGAATACATTACAATGGTAATTGCTGTGACAAAATTACCTTGTCTAAGATGAGCTCGACCAGACATCTGAGGCATGCATGTCGATTGGCTCAATTTCATGATCATTGGGAGGCTGAAATCAAGGCCTTTATGTGGGAGAAAATCAGAGCGGAAATTGACATAAACATCTCATCGGAGACGTTACATCAAACTGTGGAGAGAGAGAGAGAGAGCTTCATTTTGACAAGACACTTTCACAAATGTATTTAAAGTGATGCTATTCTTTATGAGAGCCGCTCATCTGGCGGACGGCTCTGCAAGGTGAGATAAAATGGAAATAGTGTGCATAAATTATGAGTTTAAGAAATATGTTGAAATCAGTTTTTTACATATTAAAAACAGTTTACAAAGAGAGTTTATAAAGAAAACATAGCATGAGCTGCGACTGTTTGTTGCGCCTGTTCCCGCCTGGGGCTTTACCTCCGACTTATCAGGACAGGGAGACTTAAAATGCCTCTTGTGTCTGTGATCTGATGAGGATCACCTTCATCCATTTGAAAGGTGATTTCCGAGCAAAATTGTTTCTCTGAACACACGCTGCTTGAGCCCAGAGCACATTTTTCCAGCATGTTAACAAACATGTAATTTCCATAAACACGTCCAGTAATTGACAGCTTGATTTGGGCTCTGCCAGAAAGCTGACAGACAGTTCTTGGCTGCTTTAATGCAGACGGCGCAGGCTTAAGGCCTCACCAGGCTGTAATGAGCTTCTCGGGGCTTTGTCTGGATTAGACCACCAAACACAAACAAAAACTCACACAAACCCCATCCAGCATGCTTTATCTTATTATGCCACGTACCAAATTACTTCCAAATAGGCCTCAATAAGGAAATGAAGCAAAATATAAGACAGTTACACATTTCACATTTACATACTTTGAAAATAAAGCTTTTTAAAAAGCTATTAGGAAGCTAAAATTATATGTTTTTAGCAGAACTGGATACACTGGCAGACTGAATGTGTCCAACTATAATATAACAGGTAAAATGGCAGAAATGGGGTGATTAATAACAAACTTGAAGCATGTTCAATTCTGCAAAATCAGGTTAAAAGGTTTTGTCACTATCAAAAGCTCAGATTTTGCTGTGAAGACAGGAATTAAAAAAACCCAACAACATTTAATTGAAACAAAACATTTTAAACGTTTCATTGTATTTTTTTGAAGCAGATTAACATGACCAGCGCTTAAAAAATATAATAATAATAATACGTGGTAACAGGAATGGAATATTTCTCAACAGTTTAAACAGGAATAAAGTGCATTTATTAACTATATACTGTCTGGGTGCTGGAGCTGCGTGCTATCTGAATAGTCTCCGAGTGTGTCAACGACGCTCTCAGATCTTTTCTCCTTATAAAACGCTGTGGTTCAAGAGCAGCACAGAGATGAGCATAGGAGAGAGAGAAAAAATAAAATAAGAGTCTGATAAATCTGTATTGAACAGTGTGTGAAGGATGTTAATACATATTAATGGTGACAGGAATATTTGCAAGTGAATACACTGGTAAAGGGGATTAAACATAACTCTCCATAGAAGGGGAGGTATCATCACTCCCATTCTGGCGTGGGACTCGGCCGTATCAGATTCATCCCCATGCACATTGCCAGCAAACACTAAGCCCTTATCTCTCCACTGGGCCTCTCCGGAGAGTTTACAATTTCTCGCTTCGCTGGAGCCTGAGCTGAGCTTGTTACCGGCACAAAGGCTGAGAGGTGGCCTGGTTGAGAGCACAAAGCCACCCCCACTTCTGGACGGACACATTTCCCTCAGATAACGGACGACTTGTTGGACAGCGACGCTACACTGTCCCTATACATCAGTGTGGCAGCCAAACATCTTCTGCTGCACGGGGGGACTCAACACAAAGTTAAAGTTCAGCAAAATACATGATGCGTTGACATTGGCGTCAGAAAAGGCTTGGTGTTACTGAAATGGGCTGGAGGTGGCAGAGAGACTTGAACCTGACAGATGTGCGACACCTTTCACTAGAGGCACAAGTTTTAAACAAAATCCCATTTCCAATTCATGCTGAAGCCCAAACTGCTTTTTATTCAACAGCATTAGGGTAACAATAAGCATTTATATAAATATTGTAAATTAATATATATTAGGAGGTGAGGCAAAACATTTGAAAAAGAATACTTAAAGCAGAACCTTCAATTTGAAGAAGTAGTTTAATTTAGGTGACGTTCATTGACGTAACTGAGGCTTAACAAGGTGTTGAGCTTCAGGAAATCCTTTAAAATTAAACCAAAGTGACTGCACAGAATCTTGATTCCAAAAAAACTGACAATTTCTAAAAACAAAGTTGCTCCAGTTGGAAACTGATTTACAAAAGAGTAGCCCAAAGATGCATTTACTGATGACACACCACGTTCAGACATACTGCAAGTTAAACAATAGTAAATTAACATGTTTACCAATGAAAGAGTACACAAACACACTTAAAAACAGGTTGAGCCGTAGCAACACAGTAAACATCTTGATGATAAGTGTTGTGTTAACTAAAGCATGCCGAGTCTCGTTTTTTGCAGCCAAAACGGTTTGAAAAGGGCACGTTATTTCGTAGTATTTTATACCAGATGAAAGTGTCAGCGTGGTTTCAGCGGATTTTAAGTTGACAAATGATATTGGATTGCTGCTCGTCTTACAGTAGGACTCCCAGTCACAGCAATTTCAGCAGACGCGTTGCTGAGACAGCTCTGGCATTGTTTTCTGGGACACAGTGAAATTCTATTTTCAGTCTTACTTGGTGCAGTAATTATCTGCATTGTTGGTGAGAATAAAGAAAATAAAGTGCATGAATATGTGCCGGTCAATTGGATTCTGTCAGTTCGAGCAGAATTGGGTACACAAGCGAGCAGCTTGCCAGCTTGTAATAACGATGGTGTTTGCGTGGAACAATTTCCCCTCTAAAACAGCTCATCAACAGCAGAGAGAGTCTGTCACCCAGGGTACGGAGTGACAAGTCTTCTGCATCTCCATCTGTTATTAACATGTCTCTTACGACAAGCTCAATTATCTGACACTGCCCGCAATTTCCATTCCTTTTTCTGGCACAATGTAAAGTTCCTCTCCTTCCTTTTCAAAGCTGGTCGTTTTGGATCAGGCAAATACCGATATAAGACATGTGTGGGAAGAGGAAGTGAAAACCGAGGGAGAAACATCTGCACGTCAGTGCAAAGTTGCTGCAGACTTGCACCGTTAAGGGCCTTGGGTACTTTTCTTTCACATTTGTGAGAATCTTTAGCATGTATGAAACAGTAAAGAGCTATTTTGGTCTTTCTTTGTTGATTCGGTATAATTGCCAAGAGGTGCAAGAAAAAAACATGTTGTCGTAGAAGAATTCAAAAAGAGATATTGTAACTACTGACTTTTGGTGCTCAAACAATAGTATACATCCAATTAAGTTAATTCTAGCTTCTGATTACAGTCTTGGTTCATGACGGAAAGCAGTAAGTTATGGTTGTGTGACTTTAGATGGCCTGTCTCAAAATCAACGATTCACTGAGGATAATAATATTCACTTGTTCTTGTAATTGTCTCGGACAAAGAGGTTTCTAGGAGAATAAAGAAAAAAAAGTGCATTCACTCCCTTGTCTTCTTTCTAACATATTCTTTTCTAACATAACATTTCATTAACTAAACCAAAATAAAACACATCATTATAATGCTAAAAGAAACACAAAGCAAAGAAAGGCATCTAAGAAAGTTGGTCTACGTTAGCAATCTAAATGCACTAAATGCAAAAGAAATGCACATACGAGCAAGCCGGGTGTTTCACGGTGATAGTTTTTGTTCGATGCACAAATAACCTAATTTATCAAAATATATTCAGAGATATTAAATTATGCCATATAAAACTATAGATAATTTTAAATCTCATTAGCGTAAACTAATAACGGTTGTGATGTCAGTACTACAATTCAGCTGGAAAGTGAAATAGACTAGATTAGTGGTAACTTTGAGAAGAAACTTACGGCTGAGATTCTCATTTATATCATATCATATTAAAATATACTGCATTGTGTTGTATCATTTTGTATTATATATCAAGTTGTATTGTATCATATTATTTGTTTTGGTTTATTTTTTGTTATTTATGGTTTAAGTCTTCTTTTGGGATTTAATGTTGACTGCAGCGCCACAAAATAGGTGTGTGTGTGTGTGTGTGTGTGTGTGTGTGTGTGTGTGTCTTTGGCCTACTTTATTAGGAATCAATAGAAGGATCATATATGTTTATGATCAACAGTGTATATACTTTATATACTCTTTATTCATCTTTTATCCCCACTGTGTGTTGTTGATCAGTGACCTTAGAGTGTCACAGAATTTTATATCCTATAAAATGTATTATTACTTGCTCTCTGCTTGTAAATCCCAGCTAATGTTCTTTATAGGTACCGGTAACTTTATTCACACTTTTTTTTTAATGCAAAGTTTTGAATCATACACATCCTAAATTATGTGACCCCCAACCCTGTGATTAAAGAAATACTTTCCTGGTGTCGCATCGTACTGCAGGTTGTTTCCTCAGGCAAGACATGTAAAAACAGTTGCTTTAACTACTCCTACTTCCTAAAAAACAATTAAAGTATGATACAAATAATTTTAAGTCAGAAAAGTAATGAAGTTCTTCATAATAACTAAGTAACTATGAACCTCATGGTCTAAGTGCAGCTCAAATCCCATTAAATGGTAAATTTTACCACCTACTGATGTAAACTGGTATCTGCGTTGTCCATCTGCCTTTAATTTATAACATTTAGTAATATTAAACAATCTTTGGGCAGTATGTTCTCACGAAAGACCTGGTATAAGGTTGCCTAAATGATGGAGATTCTTTTGTTATTTTCAAGATGTAAAGCCACTCGCTAAAATATTCATTTTTTTTTTTACTTGTTAATTAGAAATAACCAGCTAAGAAAGGGAACTTATATTTGAAGTGATCACAGATCTGTATGGTCGGGTTCATGCTGCAGGGCAACGCTTTCTTCCGTCTTTGACACCTGCTATCATATAACACTTGATGGTGCGCCGTGCTGATGGGCTCCTGGCTTTAATGCAGCTAAAGCACAAAGACGTTTCTGTACATGTTGATTAGTCCAGATTTCAGACGTCGGCGTAATCAGTAAGCCGTGCGTGATGCCGGTGACCTCCACAGTTTTGATTCCTCCTCTGTCTGTGGTGTAGCCGCACTCATTTAAATGTAGAAGAATTTCTAAATCATTGTACTAATGAAAAATTAAGTTAAAGGTGCTTTTCTAACAGCAAGTGTTGATTAACTAACTAATGCAGGAGCCTGTTCCTTTTTCCATTCACTTAATGAACCATTCAAACAGCTTTTTCACAGACCGGCCTAATAATTATTTTCAGACCACACAATCTTGCAATCATTTTTGAATAACCCGACTAAAATAGAGGATAAAGGCCATTCAAATGACTAACTTCATCGTCTTCCTATTTTGACACTGAGAAAATATGGTTAGACATCTTCCGTAACCTTTTATCCCTGAAAATCTCTCCCGCTTTTTTTTTTTTTTTTTACAAAGACAGGTTTTCAATCTTGACAGTTCAAGTCGGATCAGAGACGATAACGATTCTGAAAACTGCTCAGAAGCCTAAGAGCCTGTTAGATGTTACTTTAATGCTTTGAATCTTACAGATACCTCCGCTTACGTGCAGGAGGGGATGCAGATAAAGTGAAAATAATCCACCAAAGTGAAATATGGCTGCGAGTGGGAGGGTCTGAGTTAGAGAAAGTGGTAATGATGACAGCTCTAACTCAGTGCAGGTTCACTAAAGCATGGCAGGTTGGTCAATTGCCCAGAACCCATTACTTCTCCCCGGAGACCAACCTTGTAATGTGCGAGGTTCCTTCTGTAAAGGATTGACCTACTGTCAACAGGGAAATCTCTTAAGTTTCACATAAAGATACAAGTGCACATCTCACAAGGTTACACGGGCAGGTGAAGAGCAGACCAAGTGTGCAAGTGAGCTGATTGCAAACATTTCATGTCATGCGAGAAAAAAAAAAAAAAAAGAAGAAGCCATGCTGGTTTGCTTCGACGTTAAAGCAGCAGAGAACAATATAAAATATAAAAAAGGATCTCCTCTGCATTTCATGGCCGATATTGCTTTTCAGATTGAGAGTGGATCTGCTGAGTGACAGGAGACACATTTTATAAGCAAAGAGCTGGTAAACGTAGGATTCGTGTTGTTTCTCTGTCTGTGAGTGTTGTTACAGGTTCGCTAAACATGTGTGACAGTGCTTGAGATGGGAATGGAATGACCTTGGGTGCAAGATGCATCTCTGTTTTTGTGTCTTCCTCAGATAGCCAATGTTTGACCACAATCTACTAGATGCATTCTATCCGACACTTGTAACAATAGTGTGAATGGGACGAAAATTGAGCTCACCTTAAAGGCAGGCTTCAGTCCTCTTGAAGGCTGAAAGCCCCTGGATGAGCACAGCAGCCCAGTGGCAGCTCAGAGTCCTTGTTTTGCTCCCTAAGACGTGTGTAATCAGAGAGAAAGTCCAGCACAGATTACAGTCTTCAATCAGTCAGTGAGGAAAATGATATGTACATCATTGTCTCTGCCGCACATCCCAGCCACTGTCAGCCTGCATGCATATTACCTGTGTCAAAGCTGCCAGAGACATGACGAGAGAATCTGAGAGCCATCACCGAGCCGCCACTCAGGGAGGGGTGAGGGGTCTTTGAGCGCAGCAGCCACATTCAGTCGCCATGGGGACTCTACTCTGACCTCTGGGATGTTGTTGACACCGTTTAATGTACATTTTCAGGGACAAAATGTTTCCTTTCATATCTCAAATTGTTTTCAATGGGCTGAAGGCCAGCTCTTGTCACGAGAAGGAAATACTGAGCGAGATGCTCGCGGGGTTTTTTTTTCTCCCCCCTTCCTCACTCAAAACCGGGAAAGTTGAAGTCGTTTGACCTTGAAGTACACGACAGACAGTTATTTCACACGGAGTGAAAACTATATGACTGCTGTGAGGAATGGCTAAAAATTATCCTTCATAATCTTCTCATAGATCCATAATGTCATCTCATTCAATCATCTCCTCACTAAAACAGACACACACTGCGTCTGAATATAGCATCATAATGTAGAAAGATTTGATGGAGGTGCCTCTTTGTTGTCGATTCAATTTTCACAGCTGGATGTGGAAAAACATACATGGCATAAATGCATAACAGTGGGAAGGAGAATCTTTCCCTATAAAGACGGCAAAGATTGATCTGATCTGAATCCCCCCCTTTTAAAATAGGACATAATCAAAGCACAATTTCGCTGAGACAAAGAGTGTTTAAAACCACGAAGGGCACCTCTACATTTTAAAAGGAGGATGGAAGACATTTTGCAGCCAAGCTCGCCGCACTTTTCTATGCGATAAACATTCTGAAAAATGAAGCAGAAGCTGTTAACGATGACGAAAATGAGCTGAAAAACTGAATCCAAGAGGATGCAGCTTCTGGCTGCAACCGTCAGCTTTACATGAAAACACACCAGGTATCTGTTCACCTTGAGAAGTGCAGACCTTAACGCAATGTCAACACACACACACACACACTTTTATGCCTTCACAATTCTGTTTGTCTCCTCTGGTCCTGCTGGGGCTCCAGAGGGAGGTCACCAAATAGTCTCTCGTGTTTAAAAAAAAAAAAAGGCACTGACCTTCTGCTAAATTGGCCACATTCAGTGGACGGGGGAATATCAGGTTATTGAGTTGATCCATGCTGTGTTTCCTTGGCTGGGGAAAATGATCTGGGCTATTGTCTGACTTTAACAGTTGATCAAGGGCAGGTTTGTGTCAGAGCCGTGGAGATACAACACTTTTTTTTTAATCATTTTTTTTTTTTAAATGCTGTCTCAAATGCCCCTAATGGTTAAAGAGGAAAAGTGACATCAGTACCCGGCTGTAAACAAAAACATTAGGCAGGATGGTGAGTGCTTTCCACTTATGAAGAGACTTTCAGTTCATATTGAAAAGAAAAATAAATAACGGCTTTCTGCTTCAAATTTGGTGAGCTGCTGCCGCCAAAACGAAGAAGACGCATTGTAAATGAATGCAGCTGCACAAACCCCAACAATTCGTTGCACTGTACTTTCAAGTTGTTGATTCCTTGAGAAAGGCAAATAATAGTCATTTTGCAAAATTGCAGGCCTATCCTTCAACAACTGGGGAAAACAGTTAAAATTGGCCATGGATAGGGAAGAAGCATCCCTCTGGTTGAAACATTTCATACATTTGGGACAGCATAATGAAATAAGTCATTACTGCCAGCAGTTCACATTACCTCCCAATGGTTAAGAACCATAATCCCAATAGCATTTTGAATTTCTACCCCACATACAGTCGGAAATGTTATTGCATGATTACAGTGTTCCTCTGCCTCTACGTAGTTATTTTTTCATTTTGCACATGAATTGGAGAAAGCTGAGTACCACATACAATTACACGGCAATTCGAAAACTGAGCAGGAAGAACCGGATTTATTTGGTATAATAAAAATGCACAGACAACTTGTAATGCAAGGACAGCTTGAAATGATACCCATCTGTCCCAAAAAGAAGAAAAAGAAGAAAGTTGAATAGATGAAAAAGCTTCAGCTTTTCAAAGAAAAGATTCAAGTAAAATTTTGTGTCAAATTTGGCTAAATTTCACTCGGTCTCATTCAGAGATGCAAGAAGATGCTCTTCTTAAGATTAATTGGCTGGACTTTTGAAAGCTCTGTCATTGCAATCTATAGCATCCCTGATATAGACGTCGGAGTACAAGAAAAAGGAGCTGGAGCAGTTTGCAGTCTTCTGAACTAACTTTGTCAGCAGTCAGTTGAAAGGACAGCGCCATGGTCAGCAGCCGCCGATGTTTCCTCCCCTTTAACCTGCCAAGTTGCCGGGGAGAATCGTCTGCTGATGGCAGCTTTTATCTGCAACAGCCAGAAGAAGCGCGTCTCTTCCTCTTACAAGGAAACTGCACTTTGTCAAGCGAGACAAAGTCAAACTCGTGCTGACATCAGAACAGAGCTGGAGAGTGGTTTGTATCACACAAGATTATACGCAGGCAATATTTACCATGACCCTTCGTACTCGGGGTTTAAATTACATTAAGGTTTAAAGAATCTACACTCTGCAACACTTCAAACCCAGAAAAAAAACCCATTATTCCCAGCACCGATCATCCCTGAGGTCTGTGTATCACAGATTTCATTCCTGCAGGGGAACAAAGATTATTACAATATTCAGATTACCGAGCAGGGGGAAATTAATTGAACTAATTAACATACAAGTAAATGATACCGTTAACACATTTCATTAACTCAAACTGTCATTCTATGTTCCTGGCGCACTTGGTATTGCATTACAATGAATTGGATTCATTAAATTATGCAAATGAAAGGAATGACAAAATAGGCGAGTCCATTTTAACAACATAGACCACTTTTTTTTCCTTTTTTTACATTTTAGACCTGAAAAGCATGTGCTGCTCCTTCAGATTTACCAGATAGACCCTTTTCAGAGGACACCCTTTTAATCATGTCCGCAGACACTAAAACCAGGTAGGTTGTAATATGCTTTTAAGTCCCTTACACCAAAAAAACGCAAAGCAGATATTAAAGATTAAAGCAATTACCTGGTTTGTAAAACGTCCTGTTTAGTGGAGATAGTACGTGTGGACTTATGTGCGCCAGATATATCAGGTCTGTTCAAAATATAAACAAACCTGCACATTCAAGACAATGTATTAATAAAGCTTGATGATTCAGTCATTCATGAATCCGCGGGCTTCAGTCAGTCACGCTTGTTGTCCAGAAGACCCCTGACATTTCCGTGACATTAACTGGTAGTTAATTGAGGGTGTACGCCTGCTCCTGGCCTCCGTGACTCCTGTATTCATCTAAACCGCCCCACACGAGGAAGGTCAAGGGGTCAAAACATACCTCTTGTCCTCCTCCCTTGGCTGTAGTGACATCTACTGGACTACTAACCGCGAGTGTAAGCAGCACAAGCTCTTGGCTGGCCAAACGTCCTCAAAAAGAGATAAATGAAATGCCATCAAGAAATGCACACTTCTCTCATGTTCTGCTATTTTACAACACATCATGGCTAAGACGAGTTAAACATTTAAAAATAAACCAAAAGGAAAAGACATTCAGGTTTAACAGAAAGATTTATATTGTTATACTGTATATTGACATATTTTTACATAAGAATGGAGTAAAGACAAACCTTTACGGTTTAGTAAAGAATAAGAAGCTGATCCATGTTCAGAGTCTCGCTGTGGCTGCGGGAGGTGACATATTTTTCATCCATTCCGACAAATTAAAAAGATCCAAATACATCAGCATGAAATTCACTGTTCAATGTGCATGTGCATTCCATATAACAACGTGGAGGCAGGAAGGTTTGAGATAAAGAGATAAAATCATAAACATGGAAAAAAAAAAAAGGGGGAATGTAACATGATTAATGCAAAAAATGCATATTCTGAAATTTTGCACATTAACTGACACTGGTTTTAACAAACTGCTTCCAAATTATTTCACTTCAAAAGGGATCAACAAGATTAAAACTGAGAGCGACGCGGCTAAAAAGGGTACCAGTTTCAATACTTGTACTTTTTTTTCCTCTTTTTTTTTTTTTAAACAGCATTGATTGAGCAAGTTACTTGCACAAAAAAACCAAACTGCAAAGCTGTTTCGGTTATGGAAACAAGGGTCGTCTTGCAAGCAAAATAATTATGTGCACAGGTTAATGCAATGACAGATTAATCAGCTTTTTGTCTATGAAAGAAACAAACAAACAAACAAAGAGAACCCACCAAACCACGGCCCGAAAAGCTACAGGGATGATTTACTCTACTTATAGCACGCAGTCAAAAGTCACCCTGAGTTCGAGTCAAATTTGGCAATTGAAGCCAAACAAAATGGCTTTTTTTCGTTATATTTACACGTTTTGTTTTTGTTCTGAAATCCTCCAAAAAAAGGGTACAAAAACACATCAGAATTACATATAATGGAGCCATTTGAAATATTTTAGACCTTCGATATCACAAATGCATCGTCTATGTAAAGCCCGTTATAAATACCTGTTCAGTCAAAACACTTACAAAGCAAATCATGTCAGTCATAAACAGTTTACGTTCAAGAGGATTAAACACAAAATTCTGATTGTTTTTCATTATCGTGTGGAAAGTTTAGTACGTTTAAACAAATTCATAAAGAAGAGCTGAAGTAAGAAGGACCTTGTGAGGAGACTGATTGCCAGATAATTGATAATGAAAAAAAGAAATGTGCATTGACTTTCAACTTAGCTTCAGCTGATTAAAATTAGCACTGCTGTGTGGTTTAGTTTCTGCTGAAAGGAATACGGAAGAAAATTTGGTTTACCAAAGAGATAATCCAAATACAACATCAACCAAAGGTCTGGAAAAATTAGGTAATCACAATCGGTTTTTCAGGAAAAACACATATTTAACAAATACGTGGAAGTAAAATGGACTGAAATCCTACACTTGAAACTACACAACATTGTACAAAATAAGGCATTTCCTTGTGTATTTACTGCAATGTCTTTTTCCACATTTTAGTCTCCACTTGCTTATTTTTCCTCACTGGAAACCAAGAATGGACATTGGCCGTCTATTTCTGTGTTAAAAATATATATATTTATAATTTTCCTTCAAAACGTGAATAAAAACGCAGGTAGCAGTATACAGTATGATAGGTGTAGCAGAAAGTTCAGAAGCGGGGCGCAAATCAGTCCAAGACTTCGCTCGCCGCCATGGTGGTGACGAGCTGCAGGGGGATCTCGGCGTTGGCCAGGATGTCCTGGGCGTTGTTGGAGCCCTGCTGGATGTTGGTGAGGATGAGGGTCGTCCCGCCTCCCGTGGTGATGATGCTGTCGGAGGAACCCGCGGATTCCATCGAGGCCACCGCCGTGCCGCCAGAGTTCACGCCTTTTTTGTTCTGATGAGTTTTAATGTGTTTCGCCAGGTGGTCGCTCCGCATGAAGCGCTTGGAACATTCTGGGCACACAAACTTCTTCTCTCCTGCCGGAAAGAAAGTGATAGTTGGATACAGTTGGATGAAGACAACATTTGGACTTCATGAAAAACTTCAGAAGTAGTTCATAGTGTGACATGTGTAGTTTAAAAAAAAATATCACAGATAAGTAAAGAAACTTTTAATCGAGGAAGTCCAGTCTCATCTCTTCCCTTTATGATTCATTATCAGTGAATACTGCACAACTTAGGTTAGAGGTTTGATCTCAATTAGGTGCCTAAAACCTGTCACTTGCACAACTGACAAACTGATACAGCGAAACAGATTACAATTATTACCAATTGGAAGCTGAGAAAGATTAAATAACCTCCTGAAACGCTAACAGTTGCAGCTGACAGTGTAATCAAATGCTACCATAACATCTTGTCAGAGGACTCACTTTGCCAATGATACGGTGGAGTAAAACAATATCAGTATGACCAACTGGTGACATCTTTCAAAGGTCTGTCCTGCCAGTAAGTGTTATTGGATGGATCCCATATGTCATTATCTTTAGCTGGAATTCTCCTTTCTTACTGCAGTAACAGTGTCATTAAGCCGCCTCGATCCTTTTAAACCGAGGCTAATCCACGAAAGGAAGATTCAAGGGATAAGAGAAGAAGATTAAGAATAAAAGAAAGAGGAGCACAGCTCAGCTGTGAAGTCGGTTGTATAATTAAGTGCTGACAGATCCTCCTGAAAGCTCTTGAAAACAGCTGTAAAATAACCAATGAGTTTCTCACAATGGTGTCCAATCCCAATGTGATATCTTAACATATTAACATAAAAAAAATTAACACATTGTACTGTAATGTTTTACCGATGTGCAAACCCCAGACTGGATTAAGACACCCACCTGTGTGCGTTCTCCTGTGCCTCTGCAGCTCGTCGCTGCGTGTGAACCTCTTCCCACAGAACATCCAGCTGCAGACGAACGGCCGTTCCCCAGAATGCCAGCGCAGGTGTGCTCGTAGGTGTGATGTCTTTCCATAGACTTTCCCACAGCCTGCGATGTGGCAGATGTGTTGCTTCTTCTTCCCCATGTTGGAGCCCCTGAAAAAAAAAAAACAGGTGAAGATGTTTAAAGCTCTCGTGCTTTTTTTTTTTTTTCTTCCCTTCTATAAAAGATCTGAGAACTAATAAAAACACCAGACAGGCTGACTTACCTCCCACCAGACTCTTTGCAGTTAGGGCAAGTACACGCCACTCTGCGCAGCCTCTTGCCCTCTTGGCCGAGCTGATCCTCGTCATCCACGGGCCGGCCACGGAGGTGGGACAGATCGCTGGTGTTCAGAGTCGAGTCTGCACTTAGCCAATCTCCAGAGTCTGGCTCCTGCTTGATCTGAATAGCTGAAACGTTTATATTGAAGACAAATGAAAAGAAATTCTTAAAAAAACAACTAGACAACAGACACAAAACCTGAGTACTGATTTCTGTTTTGTAACTGTAAAATGGGAATATTCAGTTTTAAAGACAAACTACAATTGAAGAGTGGTGATAAGCTAAAATAACCTGTTTGACTGAAAATGTATCAGCATAATTCTGATCATTTAAAGCTGTTTACATGACAGCAGCAGCTTTGCTGTGGCTGTCCCAGGGAGAGTAAAATAAAATCATGCATTTTGGATCTGTGACCGACTCCTCTGTGCGTTCAAACAGCAGGAACTTTTTTAAAGTTGCTTTAACTGTGAAGGAAGTCTGTTCCCTTCTTTGAAACTGCCGCTGGGGTGCTGCATGGAGCTCACTTCACAGATATTTTATGAGAATATCTCTGAGAAGGAACTTTGACAGCATCAACCTGTACCTGCACTGACATAGTGACTGGTCTACACCAGAGATCATAAATCTTTCTCCTATGAGGGTATTTTACTATCTTTAAGTAAGAGGGTCTGCTTGTTTTACCTCCTGCATCATAAAATGAGCACATCTGTAGGGAAACTCCAAAGTCAGCGTCATATATTGGACTCTATCGGCAGGGAATTTTGACAGGCTTGTATCATGAAGCTCCACGAACGAACGAAATTTGATGGCCGACGTTTTGACGGAGAAGAAAAAGTAACATAAGGAGTAGAGCTCAGGCTGGAGAACATTTAGACAAGCAGCACTGAATCTGAGCAGCCAGAGTTTGGAGGTGAAGGTACAACTGGGTGTGGGAAACAGAGTAATTCCTGTGCATTATCAGTGAAAATCTCTTAATGCTCTTCTTTCTTTTCTTTTTAATATTTTGTGGCTCTAATGGCCTTTATTTTGAAAGTGGCTAGACAGGAAAAGGTAGAGAGACACAGTAAAGAGGGACAGGCCTTGATTTGAACCTGCAGCGCATGCACGAGGGCGATGGCCTCTGCATACGGTGCACTCACCCAACCCACTGAGCTACCTGGAGCCATGCAGCATTTCTCAACCCCGACCCTAGGGAACCACTGCTGTGCATGTTTCGGACGTTTCCCGGGTCCAAATTAACGGGTCATTAACAAAGACTGGATCCATGTAAAAAAGGTCACTTTTAAGGCCATTGTTGCAATACAGACCATGTAAAACTGAACTGAACGAGGTCACAATTGCGTGTGTTTTAACGCGGTCTGAAGTAAAAATATCCAACTAAGCTAACGGGAAAGTTAGGGTGCTTTCAGACCTGTGGCCCGTTTGTTTTGTTCCTATTCAGGGGCTAAATCGATACAGTTGTTTCGTTTTTCGTTTGTCTTCACAAGGCAACTGTCTGTAGCGGTTCAAAGCTGTTAACAAATGCCAACTGTTCTCTCATTGGTCAGAAAGAGTTTCCACTTCCGTACCTGGGAAAAACAACAACTATGGAGCATCGTAAGTGAGTGTGGCTAGTTTGTTTCTGTGTGTTTCTGTATGCTGTGTCGATTTTGTTCTCACTGCAAACGAACCGCTCCAGGTCTGGAATGGAAGCGAGGAGAGACCACCTCTCCTAGGCGATCTCGGCTCGCTTGTTTTGTCCCGCATGCGAGCGCGATTGCTGTGTTCACATATACCAAACGAGCCGATCTTTAGGGGGAAACGCTCCCTGTTTCGGAACAACTGCTCCAAACGGGACAGGTGTGAAAGCACCCTTAAAGAGATGCCTGTGTAATCTTAGAATAACACTTCTAAAATCTATTTTATCAATTTATTTCAGGGGATTTACATTAAGGCATCCAACATGCATTGACACTTGCATTAGAATGCGTCAAATAGAAATACGTCAAAGTGTCATTGTAACAAGTAAAACCCTGAAAATATGTCAAATTAAACAGAACTCTCACATTGATATGAAAGGAAAAAAAAAAAGAAATGTTCTCTGTGTATTTTGATGAGAGAAATAAAAAAAGAGATGCTGTACCTCCAGGGGTCCCTGAGCCTCCCTCCTGTTGGGCCACTGAGTTGACCGTCACCGTCTGAAGGTTGGGGATCTGCCCTGGGCCGAGGCTTCCCAGCGACAGCGTCTGGACCGGGGCCAGCGTTATCTGCTGGGGTGGCGTGGTGGGCAGCTGCAGATTCTGAAGGTTCTGCACTCCCTGCACCTGAAAGGTCTGCCACTGTATCTGACCCGACGGCGTTACGGTCTGAGCTTGGATGATGAAGGTTCCTGGATTGATCAGTTGCACGTTTTGCAGGTTCTGCCCGCCTGCCGCCACCGACTGGACCACCTGACCGTTGGTGGTCTGGACAGGCACCTGCTGCAACTGGAGGATTGGCTGGGCCGAAGACACCTGGACGTTCTGCTCCTGATTCTGCTGAACGAAACCTTCCTGGGGTTGCTCTGTAGCCGCTGACGGCAGTGAAGTGTCTTGTGTAAGAACACTAGCTTCGTTTGCTGGAGCTTGTAGCTGAGAGGAAGATGTTGGCACAAATATCTCAGTATTTGTATTTGAGTCATTTACTGGTAGTGTCTGTGAATGTTCTGAGCCATCTGTGGCCGGACTGGCCATAATTAGCTGGCCATCAGCAGTGACCCCCGTTGCTATAGTCTGAGCACCCGACAGTCCGAGGGAGTCCAAGTCAACGCTGTTAATAGGAACAAAGGTAATGTTCCCAGGCAAGCCCACAGGCACATTGGTAACAACCTGGCCCTGGTTGCTAAAAGTGGAGCTGCCGATTGAAACCCCGTGGATCTGCTGGACGTTACCAGTCTGTGAAATGAGGTTCTGGTTGTTGTTAAGGATGTTCGCAGTCGATGTCAAATTGAGACTCTGGCTGCCATCAGGCAGGATCTGAATCTGTCCTGTGGCATCCTGAGTCAGAGTTGGTCCTTCCACACCAGACGTGGAGAAGTTCAGCTGTCCGTCTGCGGTCTGAATCTGAGGAATTACTTGGTACTGAATGCTAGGCACTGAATTGGCAGAAGAGTTATCCGTTCCTGACGTCACAAAGATAGGCTGACTCTGCAGGTTTTGCAGAGGAAGAACATATTGTCCGTTTGATGTCAGTATTCCTTGACTTTGGATGTGTATTATTCCAGACTCATCCTTTGATGTTGTTGTGGGAGTTAATGCGTCCCACTTGACAGCTCCAGTGAGCTGCGAAGACGGATCTGATGTCTGACAAAGAAAATGAGTGAAATTTTTAAAAAATGAGTAAGAACCATTTAAAACTTTAAACACTCACCAGGACAAACACTCTGCAGCAGGAATGCAAAAGGAGATATATCTCTTTGCATGATTAAAAGTCAAAGTAAAAAAATAAAAATAAAAAAAAGGAGTTTGTTTTGTATTTATATTGCTATTTTTTTTATTTCAATCCATAAACGTGAACACCCCTGCCAGGTAGCTAGCTCTAGGAAACAAATCGCTGCTTCTCGATGTGGGGACTCAGATTAAGAAGTTACAAGGCAGTATTGCATAACATCATGTGGCTTTTAGAACAACAAAGGCGCATTGGTATCCAGTTTATAAAAGTTAAATGGTATCCGACGGTGCATAGAAGTAAATACTCCCTAATGAGGATACCCCTATTTTAAGCGGGGTCAGCAACTATTTCCAAATACTGGTTTCAGTATCATAATAAGTCCACTTTAAAGTTAAAACTAATAAGCAGTACAACTTTTTCCACAACAGAAATTATATAGTATCTGCTTCATTTCATTTTAGTGAGGAAATCTCTAAAAACATTACGCACAAAGTCTGGAAGCATCAGTATGGCCAATTAAAAATGTGTCATCGTTTATACACACCAAAAACTAAAACCACACAATGTTCACAACACAATGACTTTTACAAGCAGAAGTCAGTATTTAATGCGACTTCCCTCAGAACCAAGCACAGATTTAAGTCTGCTTCAAGACACTGCCACATACAGATGTTTGCAATCATATTAATTAGGATTCCATTCTGTCTCGGTTTTACGAGAGCCAGGTTCCTGTATTTTCTGTCAGAACTGATATAAAATTCCTATACATCACTTACATAAGCCTGAGAAAAATAGAAACATGATTAAATAAATAAGATCCATACACTCATGAAAAAGAAAGCACATCCTCTTTAAGTTCTGTGGTTTTATGTATTAGGACATTATGTATGTATAACTGCTCCTTACCAGCTCTTAAAATAAAAACTACATGTTATACTCTGTGATTATTCATGTAACAAAAACTCATTTAAAAATCTGATACAATGTATGAAAAATGTCCCACTTACCACGATTTAATCAATATCTTGTAGAAGCATCTTTAGCAGCAGTAACTGAAGTAATGACTAGACATTAACAGTCTCTAATATGCTTATGGGATAATTTTGACAGACTCCTTCTGCAATCTTTATTCAATTAATTGAGGTTTTTCAACATTCATTTAGACAGATTTCTCTTCAGATCCTTCCACATTTCAGTCAGGTTAAGGTGTCGACTTAACTCGTCAATTGCAACCTTCATTATTTTCTTTTTAGTCATTCTGTTGCTGATTTGCTGTTGTGTTTGGGATTAGTGTCCCATTGCAATTATCATATTATTATTATTATCATATTATATTAGCTGCTGGACACATTCCCTAATATTTGACTCTAAAATACTATCTAATATAGAGAAAATCATAGTTGACTCAATGACTGCTCAGGTTCCCAGGACCCAAATCATCATCCTTCCACCACCGTGCTTAACAGGTGGTAGGTGCTCTTTCTGATATGCTTTATACATTGACTCAACTTTGTTGATCCCTTCTGGATAACTCCCTCTGGGACATTCAGTCTCCAACAGCTTATACAACAAGAGCCAGCAACCATAAGGGAAAAAAGAAAATAAATACAACAAAAAAAAACAAGACTGAATAACAAACTATACACTCTCAGAGGCTATACAAGTGAAAAGTGTATAATAGTTATTTAGTCAAATTAAATTTAAGTTATTACACTATGGTTGACAGATTATTGCACATATGTTGACCATTTTCATAGATACATGGATAAATAAATAAGTATTGCTGTTGGATAAAAAGAAAAAAACAGCAACTGTTTACTATGGTGTGCATTGTCCATAATATCTAACAGTTTGTTCAGTGTTCTTGTCTCTGCCACCTTCACCACAGGGTCCAGTTTCAGGCCAATCACAGAGCCGGCTCACCTGATCATTTATCCAGTCTGGATGTTTCCTTCTTGGACATGCCTAATTTAAATACTTGGTAAGGACCAGAATATATTTGTATATTTGGTCCAACTTCTTTTTTTTCTTTTTTTTTTTAAACCTCAGAATTAAAAAGAGGTCAACTTTCCTTTCTTTAGTTTATGTTAGCATTTGACCAGAGTGCACCAAGATTATAAAATGGAAAAAAATACAAAAAGATAAACATTTGACAAGCCTGGTCTTCCACTGATAGCTATATTTATATTCAGAGAGTCATAAATAGAAGCAACACAGTTTAACCTTCATAATCAGCTTATCAATGAGTTTTCATATAGAAATTGGTGCCTATTTTGTTGTACAGTAAAAACAACAGAAGTAAAAAAATAGCTTAAAATATCAAAATGCAATTGGATTTATTCCACCAAACATGAACAAAATGAAATTTCAACTAAGTTCACACGATAGCAATTTAAGTTCCATTTTTCATTTTTCAAAAAAAGAAAAGAAATTGTATCAACAAATGGCCCAGATAGGAGGCAATTTTGCATTCATTTAATAGGGACTGATTGGTATGTGCTTCAAAGATGTCATTCATAAAGCTTGCTGACAGAATCCAATCCCATATCTTGCATACATTTTTATTTTTAGAGGAGTTTCTTAATTAACATATGTAATGGATTTGTAATAGGTAATAGGTATGGAGAGAAACTGTGAGTTTTCTTTAACAACCAGATAAGTCAAAGTTTTATTCCCCAGAAGCTACCTGTATCATATTGTAATGTTAGTGACAAGAGACTTGTGTGTATACTGCACCATAAAGATGACATGGCCAAGTCTGGGTTGAGCCCTCATATAACATGTGTGACCTGTCACTTATCAGTTGTGTCTTATGAACACACTGTTACTTCAAAACTACATTCAAAAGAAAAGCATGTTCTGAAGTGTGCCTTCACCTACATTCCCACCACCAGTTTTGCTCAGCTGTAACTGAAGGATTTACTTCTTCTAAAGCTGTATCAGATGTAGCAGAGGTGCTGACTTACCTCATCAGCAGCAGCACCTCTGTCCACCTGTGATGATGGCGACCCAACCTTAGTGCAGGTCGTTGCCAGCAGGTCAAGGGGTGATAGCTGAGCGTACAACCCCCAATGGGCACGTTTAAGAGGAAAAAAGTGGGTGGCCATTAGTCAGGGCCACACAGAGAGACTTGACTCACTGCTGAAGAGTCAGATGCAGTGGTCGTCAACCCTGGTCCTCAGGACCCCCTTGTCCTGCATGTTTTACATGCTACCCTGCTTCAGCGCACCATGATACAAAAGGACGGTGACTGCGTTTACATGCAGTCAATAACCCTTTTAAAACCCGAATATTAGCAATAACCCGGTTTTGCACGGCCATGTTAACACCAATAACCCCTTTGAATAAACAAATTTGCTCATATTCGGGTTTTTAAAAACCAAAATATGACCCTTGGGTTACTACTTTTAAAACCCGAATATTCGGTCATGTATACTCCAAACGGAATATCCCCATCAAACGGAACATGAATTTGTTTTCTGCCCATGCTCTTTTCGCAAGGAATCTTGGTCTTTTGAGTCCAGGACGTACTTATAAACATGGAGAAACGCAAGACCATGCCACACTTTTGGAGTGAGGAGGAGACTAATCACTTCATAAATGTAATGAAGGATATGAACGTTTTGGCATTTGTAGACGGTAGAAAGTACCGGGATAGGGAGATGTACAAGAAGGTGAGCGAAAAGTTGCGCGAAGCAGCATTTGTTTTGAATTTGGATACAGGAAGAAGAAGCGGAAATGACGGTAATTGCGTCATGATGTTCTCCGTTTTGTCCACTGTTTTGATCGAGATATCCCGAATGATTAATTACCATGTATACAGGGATAACCCTGTTTGCTCACGCATGTAAACGGAATATTCCGAATGCTTCAGTAACCAGAATATTAGCAATAACCCGAATTTTGACTGCATGTAAACGTAGTATGTGTCATTAACACACTTGTTCAGACCTGGATGAGAAGCTGATGATGACCATTAATTAGAATCAGGTGTGATGATGCAAGGCAACATGTAAAACATGCAGGACGGGGGTCCCGAGGACCAGGGTTGAAGACCCCTGGTCAAATGGATTTTCTTGTCCAGATTTGAGCACATACTATCAAATCCAAATAATGTTTAATTCTGCCTTTTTGATTACAGCTTATCAGTTCAATCCTCGTTTGAAAACTGAGACTTGTACTTAACCTAAGAGGAAATGTTGCATGAAAGATTCAAATGAGGGCATAATCCCTCTCAAATCTGAAATGTATCAACTTTAGGAGGCAACAACAATGAGAGTCACAATGCAGAAAAAGGGATTTTTTTACCTGATTGCCTTCATCCTGCTGCATGAAATCGCCCTGACTGCCGTCCACGTCCAGGGCAGCCATATCACCTGGTTTCAGCGGCTGTTCTGGGGCTGTGACATGAAAAATAGATAGTTCAATTCAATTCACACTTTATTAAAGACACATCTCGAGAAGAGGTCCATAGTACCATAAACAATTATACATATAACATATGGGTCAATGAGGAATAAGGATTTTCAACAGATCAATTTTAAAATAATAAAAAAAAGAATATCTATTGCAGTATTTCAAACGTTAAGAATGTTGTGTACACATAAATTCATATAAACATTTTAAATTAGGTGATTTCAGAGTCTTTTGTCAAGATGAATTGGCACTAGCCTTAAAAAAGGTAATGTGGTGCAACCATGATTCATATTAAAATAAATTAATTTCCTTAATTAATTAACATCTTGACATCTTTTTTTTTACAAGTTCAGTATTATACAAAAATGGTTGTTTTGTTAATGGTCGCGCCACATGATATTTCATAAAATGGACATCATCAGTCAAACTTTGTTTGTATGCTATGATGGAAATATAAATACAAATGTGTTGCAATCTTACACACTACAAGACAGTTCGGAAATCACGCCAGATAGAAGAAGATTGATTTAAAAACATTTAGAGCGTTTTCAAAATAAGTTTTCAAAACCAGAGTCATGGTCGGACGGTCGCACCACATGACATTTTGATGCTTAAAACGACAACAAAATCCAAAATAACTAGTATTTTTTGTAAAATTCAAGTGAGTCCATATGTGGGACAGGTATTTCATATACCTGGTATTTTTTTTAATCCATTTAAACCTTTTTTGAATTCAAAAAAAGTCTGTTTTTCAGAAAATATAGGCATCACGTCACTGACCCATACACGATATAAAAGACAACAACCTATGATATAAAAGACAACAAAAACCACAATACAGAAGACTTAAAAACCAGAGGTGTCAAGTAACGAAGTACAAATACTTTGTTACCTTACTTAAGTAGAAATTTTGGTTATCTATACTTCACTGGAGTAATTATTTTTCAGATGACTTTTTACTTTTACTCCTTACATTTTCACGCAATTATCTGTACTTTTTACTCCTTACATTTTAAAAACAGCCTCGTTACTCTATTTCATTTCGACCTTTAAAAAAAAAAACTATCCAGTTAAATTGCTCCATCCTGAAAGAGTGAATTTGGTTGTAGTTGTGGCACAGATGTTCTTGTCCAGTTTTGTTCTTACATCCGTTCCCTCAGATTCCTGCAACTAAACTTGGATGTACATTCCAATAAAGGTTAGGATAAATGATAACATGCCTCTGAAGTTTGACTTTTTGCACCATTAAAATACTTATAGGCAACTAGTCATCATATCTTCTGCTCTCTGAAACACATGTTAATGCTCAATAGTACACATATATGGTTTTTTAATATATTTGCATTATATTAAGATGCATTAATTGCATCAATTTTCGGTGAGATTTAGGGGCACTAAATTGTGGAATGATTTTTCCCACTTGGCAAAGAGCTCGTCCTCTCTGAAATATTACAAAAGACGTTTGAAGGACCACTTGACTGCTGTTTTCCCAATGTATTGTTGTTCATGTATCCATGTTCTTTTTGTTTTTTTGTTTTTGTTTTTTTTGTGTTTCACTCATAGTGACATGTACCATCTTATTTGCTCAGGAGTCAATATAATATAAGTTGCAAAAACAATATCCCATGCACACTCACACACAATTATTTTTTGTCTTTATTCTTTATATATTGCATTATTAGTTTGCCATCACTTTTGTGTAGTTTTACTTTCTGTTTTTTGTATGTTAATCTTGACATGGAATTTTAATATCTTCGGTGGAGGCTTCAAATAAGCCCATTGGGTTTTTTGCCTCTTCCTGCACCTATAGTGTTTATCATTGATCTTTCCTGTATATTTTTTAAAAAACTGTGCAAAACAATAAACTAAAACTAAAACATTCATTTTCTATGGCTTTTGTCCTTAATGGCTTTTTTCCCCCTTACATTACTTTTACACTTTAAGTAGTTTTGAAACCAGTACTTTTATACTTATACTTGAGTAAAAAACTTGAGTTGATACTTCAACAGGAGTATTTTTAAAGTCTAGTATCTATACTTCTACCTGAGTAATGAATGTGAATACTTTTGACACCTCTGCAGAAGACTGAAAACAGAAAACAGTGTCAGGGGCAAATGTAGAGACATGAACGCCAGTGGTTCCACTATGTGAACCTGACTGAGCTGAGAGCAGGATTCATTAAGTTTAGTTTAGTTTAGTTTAATTTAGCACATAACATAAAAAAATAACATTACACAAATAAGTGCAGTTAAAAGAAACTGCAGGGAAGAGCGAGCAAGCCAGTAGGCTTATGAGGAGCCCCCACCTAATAACATTTAACAAAATAGTTATGAGGATACAAAATCATAAAAATAAAAATAAATAATATATCATAAAAATTGCATGTAGAATATGAATGAAAATAAAATAATAAAAAAATAAAAAAAGATTAAAAAAAATGACTGTAGACATGATCATGATAATATGAGTATTATGCTGAACAAATGGCAACACAGAATATGAAGTGCAAAAGAACATTAACAGTGGGAAAAGCAAGCAGGTGATAATGCTATTTAAAGAGTTAGATATTCTACATATAACTGTATACATCAAATCCCGTAGCACAGATGAAATAAAAAGAGCTGCAGGTTAGTAAAGTGAGGCAGCAGCCGCCGCTAGCGAGAGCTACACACCTGATACAGAGACAGATGAGGAGCATCTTTTAAAACCACAACCACAAATACGCCCCTCAAATCCCCCCTGTCATCTCTCAGTCCGAGGCGTGCTGGCGATTTGTTAAGCGAGGGGTCACTAATGACACGTTAATCCAGTTAGCCGAGCTAAGAGCGTTAGCCACGATTGCTAACCTAGCCGGGGATGATTAGCATCACCCCCTACCGAAATGGCTGGTAGCCTGCTAGCGAGCTAATTTAGCCAGTTACGCTGCCCGAGAACAAGCTCGTTAGCTGACGAGAGTGAAGAATAAAAGGCAGCACGTACCAGTCATTGCGTGCCTTGTCTTAAACCGGGAGGTCTTGATAGTCACAAGCAACGGGGCATGATCAGCGGATTACATTTGCTGTATATACGCACAATAATAAGTGGGAACTCTCAGATTTCTTTTCTATTTTGATTGACGGGCGGTAGGTAACACGAAGGGCGGGGCCACCACTCGAGCGGCTACGTCACACAGGAAATCCCACCGTTTTACGTGAAGCTGATTGGCTGTTCGTTTCTGGACCTGTGCTATCATTGGTCTGACGACATGTCAATCATTATTTCCTTGAATCTCTTCCTGTTATTATGCACGTCCGACGTCACGGTGTAGCTAAAATGAAGATTGTATTATTATTGATAAACTTTCTGTACAAGGCAAATTTATTTGTATAGCACAATTCAACACAAGGTAATTCAAAGTGCTTTACATTAACATTAAAAGCAGCAAGACACAATTAAACAGTAAATAACAAATACAATTAAATAAAATGATAAGAAAAGAGGTAAAATAATAAAAAGCACAAGTTGTTAAAAAGTAAGGGCAGTACAATACAGCAGGTAAGTATTTCATTTAAGGCAAGGCAAGTTTATTTGTATAGCACAATTCAACACAAGGCAATTCAAAGTGCTTTACATCAACATTCAAAGCAGGAAGACATAATTAAACAGTAAATAACAAATACAATGAAATAAAATGATAAAAGGTAAAATAATAAAAAGCACAAGTTGTTAAAAAGTAAGGACAGTAGAGTACAGCAGGTAAGTATTTCATTTATGGCAAGGCAAGTTTATTTGTGTAGTACAATTCAATACAAGGTAATTCAAAGTGCTTTGCATCAACATTAAAAGCAACAAGACACAATTAAACAGTAAATAACAAATAAAATGATAAGAAAAGAAGTAAAATAATAAAAAGCACAAGTATTTAATATAAGAGTACGCTTCAGTAAACAGTAATGTTTTTAGGCCTGTCAGCCAACTGTCAGCTCCTTTAAATAGGAGCTGACAGTTGGAGCAGACCTCAGGTCTACAGGAAGTTTGTTCCACCGGTGAGGAGCAGAATAACTGAACGCTGCCTCACCTTGCTTGGTTCTGGTTCTTGGGACAAACAACAAACCAGATCCAGATGAACCTCAGGGGTCTGGGAGCTTCATAGGAACTAACAGATCAAGCATGTATTTTGGTCCAAGACCATTCAGTACTTTGTAGACCAGCAGTAAGATTTTAAACTCTATCCTTTGACTCTCTGGAAGCCAGTGTAGTGATTTCATGACCGGTGTAATATGGTCCAGTTTCCTGGTGTTTGTAAGGACTCTGGCGGCGTTCTGGATCAGCTGCAGCTGCCTGATAGATTTCTTGTTAAGGGCTGTAAAGATGCCATTGCAATAATCCAACCTATTGAAAATGAATGCTTGAATACGTTTTAACAATGTCTCAATACTGAACGAAATTGATCTTTGTGAAGGCTACTTGTAACAATATTGTGCATGATAGTTAGAGTTTGAAAAGTGACTGCTACCCTTTTTAAATGTAAGTAATATATTAACAAAATTCATGAAAGCTGTTTTTGTTTTGTTTTGCTTTTCTTTCCTTTTTTTTCTCTTTTTTTTAAATTAAGCCACCAATGGTGGGTTACTGATTTGAACTGTTGCCCCCCCACAAGAAGGCTGCTGGTTCAAATCCCAGCATGGGGCCTATCTGTGTGTAGTTTGCATGTTCTCCCTTCACTTGTGTGGGTTTTTCTTCTCTCACGGTTAAAAAAAGCAGTAGTAATGAGTGGCCACTTTATTAAGTGTAACAGTGTTACACATCTGTATATACCTAGATAAGTGATTGTATGTGGTGAACTATGGCCTGTCTAGGAGTGGGATCCAGCAGATCCCTGTGATTTAGAAATAAACAGATTAAGATAAGGATGGATTGACAATTAAGCTTAAAGTGTTTTATGCAGATGCTTCCTTGACTTAAAGATTGATAACAGCTCTTTCAGTAGCCGGATATATCAGACCCACATCTACAAAGATGTAGGATTGGTAAATAATCCATAGGGATTCTCCATCCAAATGGGGCGGCAACCAGCGGTTGCTTATCAAGCTGTCTTCGCTTTCGGTTGGTTGGTGATAAGATTAATCAGAGCAAGGAACAAGGTGATGTATTCAGACCAACTGGAATGAGTCAACAGGAGCATGTCATGTGGAAGAGTAAATCAACTTTTACTGTAGCCTTTCAGCAAAACAGCAACTACTTCTATTTTGCAAAGGAATGATTTGAGTGCCATCTTTTGTCTGTTTTAAAAGAAAAAGTTCAAGTCTTTAACTGCCAAAGCCAAAGTCAAATGTGCACTATTTCTCAGCTGCAGCCATTTACACTGTTTACATCCAGATTTCAACATCGCTGCTCTGCCGTCATCGTGTTAAGCCCACCCAGAGACTCCCTCTATGAAGACAGACTGATTTGTTTGGCTCCCCATGACTATTGGGCATAGTTAATGAGCTCCAACAGATGGTAGCTAGACATACCTGCAAAGCAAATTTAAATTTGCCAGCAGTATGTCGGGATTTCTCGGCTACCTTTTAACTGTAGTAAACAAACATGCTCTCCACAGCAATGTTACTGCCCTAATCTAATTCAAAAAGGAAAAATTCTTGAATATTCTTGTCCAATGTGCTAGCCTTTCGGCTTTATTCTGGTTCGATTGACTGATTGTAAATAGTATGCAATCAAACAAAAGCAGAAAAGTGGACCACTCCAAAATTGAATCATAATCTCAAATTAATTGAGCATGTATCCTTAAAATCTCCACAATTTTAATTGGAAATGTAATTACACCTTTCCCTTGGTTACCGTAACTAGTTGGAGTTACATCTATTCTGTAATTATATTTTATAACAATGTTACATAAAGGGAGAGTGTATGAAAGTATGTCAAACAAGCTACACTCTACAACTCTGATGACATATAATTATTACTTTGGGCCATTATTTATTTAACAAAATGCAAAATTAGGTCGCATAAGATTGCAAAATCAATTTTAGCCACAATTAGTAAGTAATCGTTTTCTGTTTCCCCTCTGCCACTTTATTGTGAAAAGATTTCAGGTTACTCTCCTTAACAGTCTTCCTTTTTGTTGAAGTTTTCAGATACTTGTTGATGCACAACTTTCATAAAGTCCCTTAACAGTTTCAATCACACTGGAGTTTGGACACCTTAATCCTTCTCAGCTATTCTTTTAGATTTACTGGTGTCACCAAGTTAAGCTGACCAAGTTCATGGTCAGTTTAATGACTGTGAGGCGCCCAGGTGGATACAAATGTCCACATCACAGTCCGTCCACCATTGTGTTTGACATTTAGCATGACGTTTTTGTACCTACAGTATATGCTGTACTTAATTTTCACCAAATGTGACACTCGGCATTAGGCTAAACCCTTCCACTTTGGTCTGTCCAAACAACTTGTGGTTCTTTAAAGGGAAAAGACTTTCACTTGGCAATCTTTTTAACCAAGCCATAGCCTCCTTTTGCATTATTTTCCTAATTCTGTTGGCATGAGCATTGGTATTTAACATGCCAATAAAGCTCAGTGGGGTCTGAGAGTAAGCTTTCTGTGTGTGTAATTCCTCTGAGCATTCGATGGTCTGACCTTGTGGTGAACTCGCTGGGACGTCCACCCCTGGGGAGATTGGCAGCTGTCTTGAAGGCCAGCTGTCTTGAAAAGTTCTCCACCTGTACATAACCTTTCTCACTGGAGAACAAAGGACTTCAAATTGTTTGGCATTGACCTTATGACCTTTCCCCAAATTGAAGGATAGTAGTAGTTGTTTCTCTGAGCTCATGACTGATGTCTTTCCTTGTTGGTATTGTGTCCACACACCTCTGGAAACCCTGCAGCAATGGCTTTTAGAGACAATCCGTTATTTAACTCCACCTGATTAGCAGCATCTGACTACCGCTCACCATCTTAATTCCTGCGGAAGCAGTTTAAGGGTGTGTTTAGTTTTTTACACAATGCTTCTGCATTTTGTTTTAAGTTTCATTGAATAAGTAATGGCATGTTGTGACTTGCTATGTTTTGGTTCTCATCTGAGGTTGCATAAACTTGATTTTCAGGATTTGTAAGGACTATCTGAGTATTATTTTATTGTGTCCTGACAAGCAAAACCTTAGATTTGACAGGATTTCTTTCTCCCATCAGTTCGTTTAAGAGTGCAAAAATGAAGGTAATATTTCTATAGATGATTACATGGATCTTTATCATCTCTCTTCACATTTGAAGCTCATAAATCTTTTGTGAAGGAAACCGATATCGTACTTTTGTACACAGGAACTATTTCTTCTTTGTCATCTGAAGGAATCCATGAGTTGCAATATACAAAGATCAGTAATGATCCTGATCAAACAGCTGACTTTTTGCAAGCTCTAAAATGTGCATATGTCAAAAGAAATATCTATTTTTTAAAACATAAACTAACACAAAACATGAGATTTGCATTGATTTAAAGCTGAGCTGGTGCTCTGCTATGACTGTTTATATGAGGGAATACAATACCCTGCACACATTACACTGATCTTGATATTCTCTGTATTGCTTTAAGTCACTGCTCTTAGAAAATAAGTGACATTTTCTTTTAGGATTCTGTGAAGATGTTACATATTGTTTTTTTTTTTGGTGTTTTTTACTTGATTTCTTCCCCTCCATCTGACTGCGCACATTACAACATTGTGAGAGCGAATGGAAATGAGAGCCTGCACACTATTGTATCTGCTCTGTGCTGCGACGCTATCAGAACCCCACTTCTAGGTATTATTTGTGGTGTGTCAGTTCCTCACAGCGCGTGACTGCAGTGAGGCTATTTCTCCCAACCTTCAGTTCAAACTTGGCCCATTACAGCCAGACTACAAAAGCACTTTCCGTGCACTTAGGAGCTCATGGCAGTGAATGGTGGATATTTCCAATCACTTTGCTGTCAATCTAAGTGTCAGGTAAACACAGGCCAATGGAAACAGCTTTAGAAAAACCGTGCGGGTGCAACTGTCTTACTCCAGGAGTCCTTGGAAACTTATCAACAATTTCTACAAAGACCTCCAAGTTAAAGAGGAAAGTCAAATCTCTTAAAAGCAATACACCTCGATGATGGTTGCTGCAATCTACATAGAAATGTAACTTCCATCATGTTTGTTTTAAGATGGTGAGTTGTTGTCTCCAGCTGGAGCTGCAAACAAACAAAGATGAGATTCCACCAACGGTACTCGTGTTTACTTCATGAGAAGAGTCAGCACAACAATTACTCAGTGGGAGTTTGAGAGCATCTACTAAAATTCAGGGTGTCAGGTGCAGGTAGATCCCTCAACAGCGAATCTCGGGCCCTTTGCATGAACATGGAACTTTTCTCTGTCATTTTCTATTTCAACATTATTCAGTTGCAAACACTACCCTTCATTAACAAGGCGCTGTGAAATTATGAACAAGAAATTAACGGCAAAAATATTGGTATTCAGTCCCAGAACCATTTCTCAGTGAGAGCTTACATGGCTGTCATGACGCATTGCAAGAAGAAAAAAAAAAAGAAGAAGAAAAAAATAGAGTCCACAATGGCTGAGTGTTTCATATTAACATATTGACAGTTGTTTTCATGAAGACCAGTCCAAGAGAGTGACCCCACTGAGAGAAACTGCCCTACTGGAGGCTCTGTAAATGGGACCTGAGAGAGAAAATTGAAACTGGTGCAGGATGAGGACATGTGGACAGAATACCAAATGTGTGCTACATACAAGTCTGAAACAAAAGCAATCATACTCTTCTCCGTCTAACGTAAAGAGACGTATACATAGTATGCTAATAATGCTGGACAAGAAGCTTGTGGCAGTAATAACTCGCACGCCTATGACGGCACCGTTAATGATGAGCTACATATAAGGATACTGGAACATATTCCGCTATCAAGACGTCTTCCTCGGGGACGGCCTTGCTTATGTCAACAAGCTAAAGCCAAACCATAATCTGCACATACTGGTTCCATAAGGGCTGCCTGCAGCCCAGATGTGTCGTCTACTGAAAACGTTTAGCAGATTAGGAAACGAAGAAATATGACAAAAGAGGCTTCAAACTATTGAGCGGCTGAACTCCTCCGTTGTGCAACTTTAAGCAGTTGGTCTCCTCAGCTCCTGAACACTTACAACAGGCTTTTAAAAGAAGAGGTGATGCAGGACAGGGCCCAAACTCTTTGAAATGTGTCAGTTGGGATAACATTTTAAATTGGCTTAGGCCTATATGTTTCTCCTTTTCATATAAAATGTACATTTTAATGTGTCATAACTTTAGTTTCGCTGTAGGGTTAGATCATCTCTTGTTTTCCATGCACAACTATACATTTGGTTATATGTGTGTGCTGAAATGTTCATTGAAACAAAGTGGACACTTTTTTAAGTAAGACGGTACTGAGGTGATCACACAAATACAATTCCACGTTTCAATGCTGAGGCAGAGGAGTTGCATCAGACTGAATCGTATTCTGTTTCTATTACTCTGACTCCTCTGTGTTTGCACACAACGAGGAGAAAAGGTAAGGAATACCTCTCAGTACATCGTGGTTCTGTGCATCACTTTCAGCTCTAACCGGAAAAGTGAAAAACGTAATTTAATTTGCACCTTTATGATCATGTTGAATTAAACTTGATTGTGCAGGTGCTCATATTAAAGTGACAACCGTGAATATGTGCACAGTGCAGGCAGCCCATTTGAACAGGCAGGTAAAAGTGAAAGGGCGGTGCTGCAAAAAGAGCACATTGTGCTGCAATAAACATGTATGGTGCAGGAAGGATGTGTGGGTTTGTATTCTCATTGTAATAGCTGTGTGTTGAAAAAACACTGCAAATGAGATCAAACCGAGCTGCATTTTGGTGACTATGATAACATAAATGCAGAATAATGATAACAACAAACCTGTTGTTCAAAAACTGATACAATGAGAAATGATTTCTGTGGCACTGCAGACAGAGAAGCAGTGAAACAAAACTCCACAGGGTGAATTAAACACTCCACTCCGTCAAAGCTTACTTTCAGCTGTTTACGGCATTCCTTTCACTCAGCAATGCAGTGACAATATCCCAACCTCCCAACAGTGACAACAATCAATCAAAGTAGAGTGGTAGTATAACACCAACGAGGGGAAATTGTTGCATAAACCCTCATATGTGAACATCAGCTGTTATTTTCTTTAGATCCTGGTTTCTGTATTGACTGGTTAAAGATATAAGCGGCAGGCAGAGACATCACACAATAGGAACAATTTCAACATGGCAACGCTTTCATTGTCATCTAAAATAGAGATGATTTCCTCTCTGTAATAATATGAAATAGTTTTTGTTTAACAACCAATGAACTTCCCAAAACAGTCCCCCGTGCGTCGTTACTTCCCTGAACAATGCCACATGTTTATTTGTTATAACTCCTACATTAAAAGAGAAAGAAAATCTTTAAAGGTCTTTGGTGAGAGTGTGATTTATAACTGTCTGTTTGGTTAAGTGTGTGTTTTAAAGCCAGCTCCGTGGTTTGATGCCACTGTGGTTTGCCTCGGGCCAGAGTGGCACCACTTGATTGATGACGCTGACAGAAGACATCTACAGATATGCTGCCACATTTTTGGGCTCGTTTTTGTGAATAGCGTTGAGATGCTTTTGCAATCTGCTTTATCTACGTCGCACGATGACGTTTACAAACGTTTACGGCAGCCTACCTGTAAATGCATACCCTTTTTTTAGCGGGGGGGGGATTATGTTTAGGTACACTTATACATGCATTTGTACATCTGAAATGTGCCCATGAAGTCGGGACAAAAACAGATATGCAAACAGTTTATAGTCAATCAAAACCTGTCCTCCCATGACAACAAAATCTTTGGTATCAAAACCTAAAACAGCTCGATGAGGATGTGCTTCCAGAGCAAGGGACTTTTTTTTTCTTTTTTCTTTTCTTTTGCATGGTGTTTTGATTCTAAATAGCTTTATTACTTGCCCAGAAAAGATTTATTGACATTTTATGAAAAACAAAATTCTCCAAGCCCCAGACCACTGGGAAGAGCTCATCAATCTCCGAGCCTCAAAACTGCAGCAGATGAATAATCTTCAGAGAGGGGTTTAGGCTGGCCAACACCACCCAGAGAGGAATGCAAAAACAGTTTTGTCTCAAACCCTCATTGTTGCTCTCTGGAGGATTTTTATGGTTTCACTTTAACTAAAAAAAAAATAAAAAAGAAAAGAAAAGTCAGCTAAAGCTTGTTGTAGAATTATATATAATATGAGAGTGTCTGTTCTTCCTCTGCTGCATGATATTTGATTGATTAATATCAGTGGTTAGCTCAAAGCATAAAATAGGCTTAATGTTATTTGATGAACATGTTTTCATCTGCCATTCTTTTTAAATAACCACAATAAACACCATCCTATATTTTGCCATTGATCTCAAACCTTAAAGACTATAATCCACCTTATTTCCATGACAAACACTATGCTTTGTCGTGCTAGCTCAGGCTCCATAAACCATCCCATCCAAAACTTGGATATGCAATACTCTCTCAGTAAAATGACCATTTTTATTCAATCTTTTCGTTCCCATCAAATGGCTTTTTTTTGTCTCCTTTTTCCCCCCCCCTCTGCAGTCCTAATGGTTACAAGACTTTCAGCGAAGCACCGCTGATCTACAGCTCTTTTGTTCGGACTCCCACTGAGAACACAATCTTACTCTGGAGCACAGCGGCTGCAGCCGTACAATTCCATCAGCATAAATGCTTCACAAACACTTACACACAAAGTATAGGGGCGAGAAAAACAACACTACTTCACACAACAGGATTTTTTTCTTCTCCTTTTTAGGCTGTACTTGTGGATTGTGTCAACTTCTATTTTCATGCTAAACTGAATATTGCCCCCTTTTTGGTCAATACAGTATATGGCATGAATTAATATTCCTTTTATCCATTTTATCTGTTTGTATTTATCCTCGTTCTTCAGGAAAAGTAACATGAGACATGAAAAACTGTTGAGATTTCAGGATTGTAGATGGGCTCTGGTATGAGTGTCTGAGTGAGAAGATATATAATGTAATTAAAAAAAATGTCAATGAAAGGGTAGCTCAATCTCTTTGGAAATATTTATTGAAACTGATCGCTTTCTTTGGCACGGGCACCTGCATCCTGCAAACACCCTTCCAAAATCAGCATCACTTATTTAATTATAACCGTCCCCCTTTATGCTACAGTCAGTGTCAGATATGTCTTTTAATTCTCTAATCAGTGGTCGGCAGGACCGCTATCACCATCGCCATACAGCCTCCCACTCAATACAGACATCCCAAAACACACACAGACGGGGTTTTTTTTTGGTCAAATGTTTTATTGAGTGTAGACATCTGGCCTACTGTAAAACATGCATTATCTGCAGAAGGGGGAGAGGAGCAGGTGGCATTGTCCCCACTGTCAGCTGTGTCAGTGTTGGCACCCGTGATGGAGATTAATGAAGTATCTGGAGAGTAATATGCTCCTTCAAATGCTGCTACAATTTGGAGTGGGGGGCAGTCCTGATCTTAAATAAGCTCAACTGTCACAGAGTCCACTGAGCCTGGGCTTCGGCACGTGAGGTGGGACTTGATCTTAAAGGATGGAAAACAGAGTTGAAAAATGTATCTGTGTATCTGCCCCAAGTAACAACAACAACAACAACAACAGAAAAAAGGACAGAAAAGTCAGTTATGTAAAGAAACATATCATTCTTATTGAGTCATTTCTTCTTTGGCGCGTTTGGTGCGTTGAATTTGAAGAAGATGATGTCTCCATCTTCAACAATGTAGTTCCGTCCCTGTTGTCTGTATTTCCCAGCAGACTGTAAATAAACCAAAAAAAGCTGAATTAAAGTAAAAGCAAAAGCAAAACATGGTTTTGTTGTAGGGATAATGTGTGGATCTTATATGTAATGCATGACATGGCCTGTATTTTGTAAATAAAAGCTTAAAGTAGTCGTGCAGGATTAGTATCCAGCCTATTTTGTTGCTTACAATAATTTAAGTGCACTTGCAAATGTCACACTCTTGTTTGTCTGCGCACACGCGTGCACACACAATTGCGTGCATGCTTTGCACATGGGGTGCCTGAATTCCCACTGAGTAAGTAATCCTCTCCTCTGCCCATTTCAATTTCATGCCCAAGCACAAAATGTTAATAAGTCTTTGATTACAACAGTATGAAACTTCTCAAGGAAACTAAATAAGTTCTAACATTTCTTTTGTATACAGTAAGTGTTTGTTCTCGTTCCCGGCAAACTTGAAATAATTGACTTGAAGTGCTAATACAGACAGGTTTATGCATTCTGGTTCTGCACAGCGCACAATTAATTAGAAGAATCAATGTCCCTTTAAATGCTCAGGAGACCATTTAATCCAAGCTCAATACCACCAGAAACACTGGGTGGATGGAGAGGGAGACAGGGGAAGAAAAAAAAAAATCAATGGCTATTTGTGATTCCTGAGTATGTATTAAACCAGACACGTCTAACTGGTTCATTTGCACTTGAAAGCAGCCATCTGGAGCAGCAAGCTTGGCTTAAGCAGATATGATTACTAATAATGTGATATCCCCGTACACTGGCCCTATTCAGGCAGCTTATTCCCACAACTGGCATTAAATAGCACAGACTTTAATGCCACAGTCAGAAACGCTCCATGTTCTTCTGAGGCTCAAAAAAGGATTAGTAAGAGAGCATGCAGTAAGGACCTGACACTCAGATCTCAACCTCGGATAACAATGGCCAAACCCCCCCTGAGACTGATGCATTTCACTCGCTCTTAGCAGCTTATGGAGAGTGCTGGACAATACTCTGCTGCTGCATTAAATATCAAATATTTATGTAAAAAAAAAAAAAAGATTTGAATAGTAAGGAGATTTAAATGTTTTTTTTAGTGCTTCCTTCTACACCGGTCCCTGTGGGCCTTTTGTACCACCATAATTACATTAGCTCAGTCTGTAAGTGGGTGCATGCAGTGGATGGCGCTGATAGAGGAACTGCAGCGACTTGGCTTACAGCTGCTGCACAGCAAAGTTAGTCACTTCTGATCTAATTTAATTAACCGGGAATTCAACTGAGATTCTTCTTTTTTTTTGTCTTTGCAGACTTGTCCCACATTGTTAAATAGCTGAGTTCTAACTCATGCTATCATCTTACCCATTCTAAAAATTAAACTTGATGCAGGCAAGGAAAAGCACTTTGATGCATTTTGCAGTGCACTGCCTGTAGTTAGAGCCCCGGTTATTGTCTTCACCAATTCACCATGAAATCAGTCATTACATTTGACAGGAGTGTGCACATGAACAACCCACAGCACAGTTAAAAGGTCAAAACAAACACTGGCCATAATAAAAAAAGATATGCAAGCCATATTCCTGCGCTGCCCATCCATGAAGCAGTACTTATTTGAGAAATTTCACACTTTATTTAACTTGCCGCTTTATATCACTGTCACACGCCTTGCAGCGGCTCGGGGATTTGGCTGGAGAGCTCTGAGCTAACAGCGCACTCTATAGATCTGATAAATGCCTGGTGAGGTGAAGAAGTGCTTCCTCTCTGAGCGACTGTGCCGAGCCACGAGCGAGAACTACCATCAGCCAGTTAAGACACATTGTGATAAAGATATGCACAGCTGGAGCACAATGGCAGTGTTTAGAGCCAGAATCAGTTGACTTGTCAGGAGTGGTGCTGGAGTGTGTGCAGTAATTTCTTCCCGCGAGTAAAGGTGAAGAGCAGTTTTCAGTGGAAGCTGCGTGCTGACTGTCAGCTTCACTGATCACATGAGACTTCCCCTCATCTCCTATGGCACCCTGACTGCTCACCTTGGCAGCGTTCTCGCTGCCTTCTTCTTTAAAATCCTGGAATTTCATTACTTCTGCCATAATGAAGCCCTTCTCGAAGTCTGTGTGGATCTTCCCCGCAGCCTGCGGAGCCTTAGTTCCTTTCTGTCACAAGGAGAGGAAAAGAGAGGACAAATGAATTGTTTTGGAGAAGATGGATTACAGCATGCAAGAGACATGGTGTTTGATCCGGCGATAAGGCCGCGATCGCGCCAGGGGGTGTTTCTCAGACGGGGGTATTCTTGCTTCAGTCTTGATTTTCTGGATAGCTTTTCCACTCGGCTGTGCCCTGCTTGGGACAGCTTGGACACCGATAAGGACCCGGGGTTGCTATCAATGCCTTCTGATTCCCATTCCGTGGTGGTATTGATTTCTCTCCAAGCAATCTTGCCTCATTGTGGGTCGCTGCTCAGCTGTCTGGTCATGACAGCAAGAAGACTCAGTGTTGCAGTGAAAGGCCGGGACGCTACAGAGCTCACTGCATCGGGCCTTACGGTTGTGACACGCCAGAGTTTGGTCATTCAGGTTCATTTTCAACCCCCTGCAAATATTGCACTGTGGTAGATGCAAGTACTATAAACTACTGTATCTGAATTTAGGCTGTATAGGTTTTTTTTTCAAATTAAGATTTGGCTTTTAAAGGTTCATCTTAAAAGGTTTATTAGTTTTATTAAAATGCTGCACCTTAAGCCGCCTGTAACACTCCATAACACAACTGCTGACTGATAAAATGTGCAATTTATATGCACCGAAAGAATACACGCAGAAATGACAAATGACCCAAATAAGTGACGTGGCCGCTGTGCATCATTATGACTCGTACCTGTCGACCTGCTCGCTCTCCTTTCTGCTCCGCAGCCTCCTGCTCAGGAGCTGTTGAGCAGTTTTAATTATGTATATAATCACGCAGGGGTCAACATATTTCATTCCACAAGAATGATGCGTATTTAATGACTCTAATGCATTACCATCTATTTGCAATCTCATTGACGGAGTACTTGTGAGTCTAACTACCATTAATCAGCATCAAGGTTTGTCTATCTGGAGGAAAAAAAATAGATTAAGGGAGGGATTTTTTTCATATGGTGCATCCACATTGTCCTAGTTAAGAGCTACGCAGGGCAGGCTGATAGATAATGGTCACCTCGAGGCTGCCTAATAAAGCATGTTAAAGGACTTAGGAACACGACATTACTGAGCGTAGTTTTTACAATGCAAGATGTATTGGCTTAATACAGTTACTCAGTGATGCTTACCTGACTAAATGCCCCTCACACACAATCAAGGCTGGCTGTAATTATTTATCTGTTGAGGAGAAGGAGCTTGTTTTGGAGGATGCCTTTGAAGTGTTTTGGGGCTTTTCTGTAAATAGCGAGGACATCAGTCACGATGAGATGATGCACGCGTGAACTCGGTGATGTCATCCGTCTGAAACGTAATATTTCCTGTGCGAAGAAAGAGGCAACGAGCTCACCTTCTCCTCCAAAGTCTGAGGAGCTTTTTATTGGATGAGTTCCATTTGATCAAAATGTATTATTAATCCGATATGACATTGGTTGATCTTGAGGTCAAAGTTATTCAATTGTGAATTTAAAAAAAAGAAAGCTTTATTTTCTATGTTGGTAATCCCTGGCACAATTAGATTCTGAAAACTCTTTACTTACCTCATTTTACCCTCCTGGATGAAAAACCCATCGTTATTAAATTTACATCAGCATTGCATCATTATTTTCTATGATTCAGACTCTAAAGATGGAGGGTATCACATTCTGTAATCATAAAGTTTTCATGTTTGGTCAACACACATTTAAACCACACGAGGATGAGTGATATTTGCATCTGCATGTTTATCATATCCATGTTTATCTTCCTGTTGGGGTGAGTTTGGGGGGGTTGTGTGATTTGGAGGTTTGTTGATGGGGTAAGTGGATAAGTTGGGGTTCACTGGGAAATGCCCCTCTGAGTTTGCTCTATTCGGTCAACTTGGCCTTGACTTGAACAGCCGCTGCTCACAGTTCTTCTTCAGCCCTGCTGACATTTCTGAACCCTCTTATTTGTACCCATAACTTTTTTTTTTTAACTAACATATTTATCACCAGCACCTGCGATGAAGCACCTGTAATTTCGTTGTGTATGAACAATGACAACAAAGAATCTTGAATCTTGAATAACTACTATGATCGTACAAGATGAGTAAGGAAAAGTTTTTAATTATTTTGTAAGGAATGAACTCCACTCCAGTTACTAACCACAAAACGACCTTGTGTTGCTGTCGGAATATCGGGGACATATAGTGCGAGATGTGCAGTATGAAACCACTTAAATCTTGAGAATAAAACAGGACTTTAAGTCATCCATGACGTCTGCCAGTGGGTATTCATTTCATTTTAGTAAAAAAAAAATCTTTATACTATTTACTGAAAAGAAAATCACCTGTTGCAAAAATTGCATTCTATTTGCATTTATGGATAAATTAAATGTTAATATAAAGACTAATTTCTAGCATCTACGGTAATATTTCCAGCTGATATAGTGAGTAATCTTGATGATAAGTTTGAAATACCGGCTACAATGTTGTTTATTTGGCACACTCTGGTGCCATGTTGTACACTAAGAAAATACTAAAAACAAAACACTCTTAACAGCTCTTAAAAATTTCCAATTCATCGTGTTATAAAAGAAGCCAAAAAAAAAAAACCTGTGTTTGCAGCCTCTTGTAGCTTCTTGTGTAAGCTCTTTCTGTCTCCATGCAAAGTTTAAACAAGTTTAAAAGTCACATGATTTTTTTTATTTTATTTTAGAATTCCCTATGATTATTGTTTTCAAAGAAACATGCTTTATTGCTGCCTATTTAAAGATTTTGAACAAACTGCCTTCCAAACAGTGAACAAAGCCATAGTCGCGAACTAAGCAATAATGATCTGTTTGGTGACAAGTTCTTTGAAAAGATGTTATTTTGGAAAATTGCAAATGCATTTTCAAGTGGATATGCCGAATATATACCACGGAAATCATTCTGTATTGTAACAGTTTGAGTGTCCAGATGCCTGCGACAATGACACATTGTTAAGTTATTTAGAGTTTATCTTAAACTACCAATATTCATTTACAAAAATGCTGCTCGGTCAAATATCTTATTACACCTGAACTTTTATCTGCTCGAGGAAAGAAGAAAAAAACACACACAATACCAACATGCAAAGCCAACATCTGTATTGATGTAAATCCTGAGATCCCATTGCACAAAGCTGTTGGCGGGCTGGGCTCGGTAAACTGAGACACACAGGGAGGAGGAGCCCCCAGCAAGGCCCACAAACAGTCGAATGAAAAGCGACATCAATTTTGGCACAGACAACCTCCGTCACACAGATTAGGCAGGCACAATGCACGGGCTCCTTATCTCCAGCGGCAGGAGGAGGGCAGGCAGATCTGCACAGGATGGAAACATTCTCATGGACGTAATGGGCAAAATCAATTGTTGCCCTCCTCAATCAATGTGGCCCCCACTTTCACCGTTCAGCAGCTCACCAGTAATTGAAGTTATCCTTGGTCTGTAATGACTAGCTAAAGCACAACCATGACAAAGTTGAAAGTGTGTGATATCAGTGAAGGGGCCAGCAGGGTGGAACAGGGGGATAGTATATATGTGTGTGTGTGTGTGTGTGTGTGTTTGTGTCCGTGCGTCTGGTACACACCCTCACACTCGCAGGCAGCTGGCTCTTACCCGAATGGTCCAGGCACGGACCTCATCTGGACCAGCGGTGAAGAAGTACTCCAGCTGCAGGGCAGCGTAGCCTGCCTTGATGATCTTGCTCAGCACGCTGGCGAAGAGAAATATCAGCCTGAATTGAGGGGTCTGAACCATTTCAGTATTCTTTATTGCCTCTGATCCCTCGACAAAGTTCACTTTGGCGGCGAGGCGCCATTCATTTCAATATAAACTCATTAAGTGCATAAGATGGGTCACTTCGTTTCACATAAGACATTCAACTCTCCAATGGCTCCCGTGATTAATTGGAACACTTGTAGACTCATTTAACATTTTTAAGAATTCAACCCGATGCCTCATTTTGTGCTGAGAGGGAGAAAAAAAAATCTCTGCTGTCACAATTTTTCTCTCCACAGAGGTTTTCACAGGAGAACAATAAACCCAAAATGGCCAAGTTATAATTATACCTACAGATGACAGATGACAGTTAAAAACTTAATTTAGAGGAAAACCCTGTGACTGAGTTGTTCAGTAAGAAGAGGGATCCTTTGCTTTATAATGGTAATTACTCTGCCATTTATTATTCTATCAGCACATGTAATTAAAGGAGTGCATAGGACACAGCTGATAATAAAGTGTGGGGAGACTGAATGCTAATTAACCTCTGCGTCTTGTGCTCCGTGCAGTACTTCTGGCTCTCCTCCTCACTCCTGTCCTGCAGCTGGCTCTCCAGGTTCCCGCTGAAGGGGATGACCAAGGCTCCCGGGTCGTGACTGTCCACCCACTCCTTGATTTTCACCAACCTGTCGGGAAACAGCAGCCGCGGAGCTCGGTGGAGGGCTTGATCGATGTGGAAGTATTAGTCAAGGACTGGAGCATGCATATTCATGGTCGCAGCTGGGAACAATAGGGTTTGCAGGAGACTGCAGGTTTAAAAGACAGCTTGAAAAGGACATTTCAGCTGGAAACTTTAAAAGAAAATCCTTAATAAAATAAGATACAAAAGAAAGATACTGAGTGGGACTTGGTAGATTTGAGAGAGGCTCACCAGACGACAGTGAGGGAAAAAAAAGATGTTATAGTTTGTTTCTGTTGCACCATATTTGTTAAATCTGCAGATCAGAATGCCTTAAATGAGGACCACTCACAAGCTGTGATGATGCTGCTAATTTCGCTCCAGTTTGCAGTTTTGGAGGAAGTGGAAACGTCAGTTTTGTGACGTTGATGGAATCTCACTCTGGCCTGGTGATAAGACTAAAGAGATGATTCGGATTTAAGACACCTAAAAGAGTCTCTACAGGTCTCATTTCTTTACCCACATATATAGCTTTCAGAAAAGCACCCTGCAAATGACAGGTGATTGATTATTTAAGTAAAATTGTTTCATTTAAAGGGGACCTATTATGGCATCTAATACCTATTTTAAACAGGCCTTGAATGTCTTAAAAACAAGCTTTTGATTGTTTTTGCTAAATAAATTAGAAATTCAGCCTCTGAGCCATGTCTTTATCTTACCATTCTCTAACCTCATTCTCTATGTGGGATTCTGAGTGGGCGGGAGGCTATGATAATGAGGCTCTGTGCTGATTGGCTGCCTGACGCGATGACGTGAAAGACGCAAAAGACGCAAAAGACGCGATACACCGCTACGAAAAAATGGCGGAAGCTCCGGCCGGCGGAGTTAGTTGTGGGTGTGGTTTCACAAATCGCTCCCGTCGTTACGTAACAACGGGAGCAGAATCTGAACGGCTCGTAGATCCACATCACACTGGATGGATCATCCGGGCGGCTGTACAGACACTGCAGAATTTGGTTGCTTTCCTCCTTCTCTGAGTTGGCAGGCTGAGGGGAGACCACTTTATATATGTTAAAGCAAGAAAAAAAGTGTTTTTCATCATAGGTCCCCTTTAGTTATAAAGGGACAGATCTTCTCTAATAACCAAGTACATATTTGCACCTTTTAATAATGGCTAAACTCTTGATCTTCTAAATATTACATTTAATTGTAAAGTGTATTTGACTGTAGACTGAGTACATTTGATGTCTCCTCTTACCGCAGTCTGCAATGTCTCGTTTCGTTTTTTCAGTAAGCAGTTTCAGCGTTGATCTGTCTGTGTCCCTTCAGTAATTTCATTATTATTGCTGGCTCAAGGGTGATTTGAAAGTTAGTATGGTTGCTTACCAGCAGGAAGGTCCATAGTTTGAATTCAGGAACTTCAGGAACTTGCTGTGTAGAGTTTGTCTTCTCTTTGCCTATGGGTTGTTTTTTTTTTGCTGGCTTTTTCCCATAACCCAAAAACATGTACCTTAACTTGACTGATAGAGACTGATAACCAAGATAGAGAGTTGTTTTTATTCATTTTTATGTCTTTTTCAATGCCCCTGAAAAGAAGAGGTGACATATCCAGTCTGTAGCTCGATGGCAGCTAGGAAATATAGGCCTTTTTCAAGGCATTTGTATAAATCTTTACATTTTTTTCATTGAATTTAAAAGTCTCTTTCTTTATTTGATTTATTCTGAACCCATTGAACCATAATTTCTTTCTGAGGCTAAAAATCATTCTTTTCAGACAAAAAAGGTGCAAAACTATACCAATTTTGAAGATTTTTGATGCCACACTGAGTGAACGTACAGGTAGATGAGCTTAACATGGACCTTTTGTTGGGACCACTGTCTTAACCTTAACTTAAAGGTTCCTGTCAAGGGCGGGACCGGAGAGGAGATTTCTGGTTGTGGTGAAATATGCAGTTCATTGGTGCAACAGTTGAAGATCTAACACAACAGGTGATCTACTGTGGCAACCTCTAAAGGAAAAACCTGAAAGACGAAGAAGACTTTTTGTGCCTCCTCTAAGATAAGATGAGTGGTAGACGCCATAGTGGCAATGTATGCAGCAGAGTAAAAAGCATGACTTGGAGTTGGTTTGAAGGGAAGAAAAGGAAAAATGACCAAACACAAAAACATTTTGGAGGAGAGAGAGCTTTAAACCGAATGTTCAACCATTGAGTTTGTCTCACTTCACCTGCTGAGTGTTAAATAACCATTTAGCAGAGAGCCGGGAGGGAGCAGAACAACTCAACACTTAGTGTTTCCTTGCTTTTGAATGTCTTTGTCAGTCTCAACTGCCTTTTTTCCCTCCGTCTTCCTGTCCAGCAGGGCACCTGACATTGTAGGACAAAGATATCCTCACATTTAATGGCAGCTCTCAGTCAGAACAATACAGGGGGGTTGGGGCAATTATGAGATTAGGTCCAGAAGCTCTGAGGCTGGGATTGGACGGATCACAGCGAACAGCATCGCACAAATCCATTTTCACACGGCGGCTCTGAGGCCTGATTGATTCTAAGGGGCCCTGTCATTAGGTGTAATCCTAGTTTCCTGTTTAGAGACTATGAGAATCAAAGACGGCGAGGAATCCAACCATCTCAACACCACATCTACTCCAATAACAATGCCACCGCTGCATCACCTGCAGCCCCGCATCACTGCTCCTACCCAATGATTATCAATATACAGCAGATGATCGGGTAACGGGCACAAGTGGAGCAAAGGTGGAGCTGATTGAATGTTTTTCGCAACAGTTTGAAATGCCTCATGGGCCAGTTTATCTCTCAGTTCAGATAAGCATATATTCAAATCCGTAACCCAATATTTTCCTTTCTGCTCACAAAACCCCACGGAGAGCTGATGTTTGACTGCCGCTACAATGAGGTAGTAACCAAAGTCCCTCCAATAAAGGAAGGAAAAATAGTGAAAGCCAAAAGCTTGAAAACATGGGAGATGGAAGGTGCTGCAAGAGCAGGAGGGGGAGAAAAAAAATCCAATCTGAGATAATAACAGCTGTAGTTTGTCACTTTTAGCAGCACAGCTGTCTGTTTGGTGGCACGTTATTTGCATTCCTCAGGTATTGCGTTCTCTACAGGCGGCTGAATAATGATTCACAAATCACTCTCTCCACACCAGTCAAGGGCTGTGATCCTTTGAATAGACCATTGTACCTGAGACTGTAATTGGTGAAGACTTGACAGAGCTGAGCCAAGCCAACCAAGTAACAAAGAGGCTATTGGTAGAAGGCTGAGGGATGATTTTAATAATGTGAAGCCCGAGACGGAGAATGTGAGCTGCAAATGAGCACGGGGGTCTCTGGGTCCTTGCACTGAGTGACACGGGACCAGACAAACACCTTGCCACAGGAACATGAAACACCCCCTTCCCTCAACTCCAGAAACAAAGCTCTGTCAATTAAGAGCTTTGATGCACCGTCAACATGACTTCCAAAACCAATTCTGTCAGCTGCGCCGCTGCCTCCCGATGCCACTTTGCAATGTGTATATATGTGCCTTCCAATTATTTGTGCAAAAATTTTATGTGGACATATATGCTAACATACTTCTTCTTATCTTTCCGTCATTCTGCATGTGTTGTTGCCTTCTTTAAAGCCTGTGCATCTAGACATTTCAATATTAGGTCTTCAGAGTTTTCTGTGGCTTTAAAATTAGGCTTGACTTTTGTTTTAATGCAGATTTAAAGACTATTTCCATCTCTGTTTATCATTAACAGCTTAAAAGAAAACAGATCTGCATGCCTTTGTGAAATGCATAATAAGAAGAATAAAAAAAAAGTAATGTATTCCTTCATGTGGGTCCACTTTCAAAAGCTTTCACAAGTCTAAATTAATATCAGTAAGAAAGATTGTAAGTGAGTGCATGTGTCTTGTCAGTCTCCTATTATGTCCCAGCTCTGAGTACCATCTCTCACTGCTCAGTTAATAGAAAGATTCAGCACTTTTCTGGTCTTGATATCCCTCTCTGAACAAATGATGCCTGAAATTTTTATTCTTTTTATAATGGAATTCCAATGGCCTTTGATGCAAATCAAGTGGAAATTTTTGCATATCAAGTGGGAAAAATTAAATGTTAACCACGTTTTAATGTGATTAAGGGTGACAGGGACATTATTTCTGCTAATCACTCACCAGCATGAAGGCTCAAACAAGGCAAGCACAAGCTGTGTTTGTGGGTTTCTACTTCTTCTGAAGAAAAACTGGTTTTCCTGAAAACACTTTCATCAAACTTTTACAGATTTATGACATGCATGCGTTTTTTTTTTAAATTATTTTTTATCTTTTTAATGGTAACAACATGAAAGTTATCCCTTTCAATACCGTGGTTATCTTAAATTTGGGCAAACAGCTGCCATGTTATTTGTTCCAAGCTTTAAATTTACAACCTATTGTATTTAGAGTACATTTAATTTGTGGCTGCAGACATTGCTAAGAAAAAAATAAACAAAAAACAATCAGACCTTCCACAACAGACTGGCTCTGAATAGTGATGTCCCACAGGGGCCACCCTCGGGAGCCTATTTGTCTTTTTGTGCAGGACTCATGAGGGGAGGGCGGGGGGTAATTTCCATGTTTCTGTATGCCTGGGGCTTCCCTGGGCTTTGTCGGGGCTTTGATCTGCTTAAATGGCCCAGGAGGTGAAAACAATAGGATTTTCTTAAGTACAGGGGCTGCTACCTGAGACCATGACCTGGGTCTGCGTCTGACATGCATTGGTACAGGCAGCCATCGTTAACGAGTGCTGAGCCTGCATAAGGTGGGCTGTCGCCTCCAGTTTGAGCGATCCTGGTAGCTGCAACTGAATACTGACAAACTCAAGGAGCTGGAGGCTGAACGTGGTTCTACGACAGGCCCCCCGTCGGCTCTCACAAACATGTCTGCATGTGATTGTGTCGCTACCGTTTAGAGATATTATCAGACATCTGCAGAGTAATCAAAGGTTTTGGTTACTCCTGATGTTGGTCTGTTGTTGCCCCTCCTTTAGCATTGCTGCGCTGCAGAAAAGACAGGAAACAATGATCTGCTTTACAGTGGATCAAAACCAAGCCTATTGTTTATGTTTCATCCATGCATTTTCTGCTTTTCAAAGTTTTTGGCAATTTGTAGTCTTTGTTATGAAATGACTTGTTGTTAACCCCCCATTCAACTTACACGTATCGTCTACAGAGCGATGTATTGTTATCAGGGTGCTACATCTGGGTTGCTAGTCTCCGGTTTTGGTCTCCACAGCGAGATTTCACGTCTAGGACATTTTAAATATGTAATTTGACCTACATTTTCTTATGCCTATGTGAGAGTAAGAATAAATGTGTGAAACTTTATTGGGACGTTAGATTGATTCTGTCAGAGAAGACTAAAATCCCTGCCCACCAAGCACGAAGACAGTGATGGATGTGATGTGTATTGTATGATGATGCATTGGTTTGTGTAGTAGTAAATTGTATTAGTAATTGTAGTGTAAATGCATGTATTGTGGTTGCGTGGTGATGAAAATAACTTATAAAGCCGCAAATGTATGCATTGTTAGGAGTGTGGTCTTTTAATTGACAGTTGTAGTCATTAGTTGCTGTTATCACTATAGCTACTTAATGCTGAGCAAAGTCATGTGACTTCTGAGTTGTGAATGAAGACCGAAGAGAGCATTCTTAATTTCAGAGATTTTGTTTGGTTTGTTGTGCTGTTATCTTTACTAAGACACTACTGCAAACAGTTTGGAGTTGGCCTGGGAAGAGTGAAGGGTTGAATCTTTGTAAAACAGCCTGAACAACTATCTTTGCCCGTGGTTGAAGGCTGCCAGCAAGGGCTGACCAGATGACGCCAGCTGAACTGGCTCTAGCTCATCAGCCTTTACCTCTTGCACCGGCTGAATCAGCTCAGGACCTTTCCAAATTGAGTAACCAATATCTGACAATATCCAACATGAATGCTGGCAGAGCTGAAAATGAGGATCAGCAGAGCTCGCTGGTCCTTGTGCTTGTGGGGGCCTTGGGTGGTTCGAAATCTGAAATGAGGATGTTTGGACGGATTTAATCATAATGAGAGCAAGGCAGTGGTTACCCACTGGGGGGGCAGAGCTAAGCCACCTAAGATAAAATAGTTAACTTGCGGTAACTGAACTAAAGATGCTTATTTTTTATTTTTTTACCTTGTCTGCACACATATTAATGGTTGATACCATGCCAGTAAAAACCTAAGGCATATATATGTGCATTATTACTATATTTAATATATGTACACACATATATATATATATATATATATATATATATATATATATATATATATATATATATATATATATATATATATACGCATACATACGTATACACATACATATATATACACATACAAATTATTTACATACAATATTTTTTTTTGGGGGGGGGGGGGTCGGTGGTTACGGGGGGGTGACATCCACTGCCATCCCGGAAGCAAGAACACACGGAGGCACACGTCGAGCACTGGAAATCTGCAACAAAAGCCACAAACGAAACACAAAACCGACACGGAGCCGACCAAAACACGAGCAGCAATCGACCCAAATCTTGAGATCTGATCACAGTCTAAGCTAAGCTACTGCTATTAACTAACCCCAAAAACTACAGAGCAAGCATGCAGGTGAACAAACCAGTGTATATGATTATGTGTGTGTGTGTGTATACGTGCGTGTGTATGTACATGTCTGTGTGGCTATGTGTGTGTATGTGTGTGTGTATATGTATATGACTGAGTGGCTGTATTTGTGTGTGTGTGTGTGTTATTTTGGGGTTGGACAGCAGAAGCTCCCACCAAAAGAGACTTTTAAAAGCATTCACTGGTAAACCTGTGGTTAATGCCACAGGGGTTTTGTCCAGTTCTTTTTATACAGTCTATGGTTATTAGCTTTTTGGTTTACGTCAAATAACACATATCTGTGTTATTTGTATAATTGTTCACTTTGGGTGGGGAGAGATCACTACGGACCTCAGTGTCACAATGAATGAGCCTTATGTGCTACCTGCACATCCTCCATAGCTCAATCACTGACACAGTGAATAACTTGAAACTGACAAAATATGCACTTGCCATTGCCAAAATATGCAATTTTTCATATCGTGGCTGCAAGAGTTTCATGAAGCTATAAACACAGAGTCATCTGTGGTTTGCAGGTTCCAGGGATGAGCAGCTCAGGGGTTTGGGATGATGCAGCACACATACACCAACTTCCTTTTCCCCTTCCTTTGCAAAGGGAGAAAAAAATAAGAGGTATGATCTCATGGTGGCTTTTGAGGCTGGTAAGTCGGGGGCTCTGTGGGATGCTTTTCATCCTCCCAGTGGTGAGGTCCTGAGCGACAAGAATGCAGATGCTTTCTGTTCCCTGTGGCCATCGCTGCATGCAAGGGCATTACACATCACTCTCAGGGAAGGGAGGAGGAAGGATCTGACACATACGCACACACTTTCACCAATATTATCAACTTCTTTCCATCTTCAAAGCGATCTCGAGCTGGAGGAAACAGAACGTGGTGCACACACAATGGGAGCAGCTTTAATTAAGAGCATCGTCGCGCATCGTATCTCAATCAAACCTCGACGGTGTGCTGGTAACAAGCTTTTTAAAACAACTTTTCTTTCTTTGATAACTGCACCCATTAAATCTCGCAACTTTAAACATCGGCACATGATGAAACCGTAACTAGCCACTAGTCCCGGTTTTGCCTGTAAAAGGCTTGTTGAAATGACATCATCAAAGATACAACCTTGCAGCCTTGTTTAAAGCTATTAATTGGGGGGAGAGGGAGTACATTCTGCACCACCCAAAATAATTCCCTATATGGGGTAGTATCCATGCTGTCATTCGTGGCAGTCGACTGGGTGAGAGAAAATAAGGGGGCTGGGGTAGAGAGAGAAGGGGGGGGAGTCATCAAGATGTGACAATTGTGACAAGAGCAGGCAAAGAGTAGTGCCGAAGAACACCACACGGATTTCTCCATCCCTTCTTTTTTCCTGGATGACAGCTTAATGTCTACCACATGCAATATTTATTCTCATCGTGTGTCAGACTGTCTAGCTGTCCCAGGGAGAACAAAGAATGCCACTTATTAGAATAAAAGCACAAGGAAGGTAATCAAGGACATATGTAACATCAGCCAATCATGCCCTCTTTCCAATCCAACATCTTTTTTTTCTTCCCTTCTCCCCCATTCATAACAGCTCAACAATAATCCTGATAATAAGCTTTCAGGAGCGTAAGTGGCAAAAATAAATTCATTTATTTGTCTTGATAGGACTACGGCGGCGACAGGCTGCTCACGGTGCCGTGCCTGTTTGTTTTAACCTTATCAGAAAGAAAAACAAAAAAAAAATGGGCAAAAAAATCTTTGATCAAACCAATTTGATGCTTGTAGAGTTATTTTGCCAGAAAAATCCCCTCCAATAGTTTCCACAGGTGAAGAATTCCTAGTTTACCTTCAAAAGAAAGTAAAATCAATGTCCTGCCAGAAATAGTGCCCAAATGCATTATGAAACATGGTGGACTTAACCAGTTTATTCCTGCAGGCTTGGGTCTAATAGAGCAGGAAAAGAATTCCTGTCTGCACAAGTTTATTTTTTCCGAGCAAATTAATTTCTGACACAGAAATAAAAGAAGAAACAAGAAGAAGAAGGGGAAAAAAAAAGTCTTAGGCTCATTTTAGGTCCTGCCTCTTAATTTACACCAACAGAGTTGTGTCTTCTAAACAACACACACCACAGAAAGCGAGTGACATCATGGCTCAAGTCAACAATGTCCTCTCATTACCTGAACTGGGGACAGTCAATAATTGGGTTGACTGAGCCGACAGGGCCTTACATCTGTTTCAGCTTTCCTTTACACCCTGGACTGTTGTTTTCTCCCACTGAAAACCCGCTGCAGGCATCCATTAGCACTGACTGCGGGCAGTGTGGGGTGCGCGTCTTACCATGGGAAAGTCTTTCCCAGGATCCCACACAGCATAAAAAGAGAGAGTGGACGACTGTGCACAAAATAAAAAAAGGGAAGCATGTGATTGTTTATCAAACAAAAGTTCCCAATTCCTTCAAAAGTGCTTGCTAAAAACCTGGATGGAGCCAGTGGTTTTGCACTTAATAAAGTTCACTGTAATTGAATTATGGTTTGGGGAAGCTGATGTGGCTAACAGTGACTGAGTCACAAGGTGCCCCCTCCTCCCTCCGTGGACGGGTTCTCAGCTCTTTCTTGAATCTCTCGATCTACAGTGACATAAATCAGACAGAAAGAAAACATGTGTTTACTCTGTTACTGAGATTCTTAATCTGATCTTTTCTATAAATGATCTGCTGTGAATGAGGAGCTACAGCTGTGCCGCTGCTCCTCTCAGAGCTTTTCTTCACTTCAGCTGTGAAAGCTCCTCCTACAGGCAGACTTCAGAATCAGTTGCAGGAAATACAATTTCCTGCCTTTCTCCTCCTTTTTTCAGACATAACACTTCATGTTTATTTTCTGCTGATCATTCGGGTTAATCTGCACTTTTTTTGCCCCGTCACTGCTAACATATCCAATTCAGTAAATTAAACCACTGAATTAGCCACTCCCCTCTCTCAAACCAATTTGTTCCTGCTGAATAAATATGTTTAAAAAAAAAAAAGACAGCTGCGATGGGGGCATTTCTGAGGGGTATTGAGTATTTATGGCAAAATAGTTGCTAATAAACTACAATATTTGTGTTTATCATATTAATATAATGCAACATTACATATTTTATTATCCGTCTTGACTTTTTTTGAGGAATTCTTGACGTGAAAGAAAATATTTGAGCCTTATCGTTCAACTTATTCAATGATTGAAGTAGTAGAGGTCCAGATCAGCGGATTCATAAGATCAAATCAGTTAAAAAATACAATAAAATACATCTATTTCAATAAGAAAGTCTAAGGTATGCAGCCAAGACAGCTAAGACACAAGTATATAATGTAACTCAGACTGAGAAGAAAATAAAGTTCAAAGAGATAAGTTATTCTATACTAGGTTCTAAACAGAGTGAGAATATGGCTGCCTCGGAAATTGCATACTTCCACCCTATGAGTAGCAAAAACAGTACCGGTATGTGAGATTTTTTAGTGCGTCTGAAACATTAGTATCCATACTCATTCCAGAGAAATGTATTAGTGTGGATTGATGGACACTAACTGAGCAGAAACTTCCCACAATGCAATGCAGCGGTGTTTGGTTGCTAAGTGATACGTATATGTCATTAGTATAATATTAAGTATAATAATATTATTATATAATATTAATATTATAATATTTGTATATAATAATATTATTTAATGTCATCTTGTTTCGGCCAGGATAAACGGGAAATAGCGGAGCGGTGCGCTGCTACTGCTACTGCTGTTGTGACACGTCACTTCCTCCCAACGGCAGGAAGTGACGTGTGCGCTCTGAATAGTATGTCCGAATTAATGCACACTACTGATATTTACTCAAAAGTGTGCTGAACTTAAGTATACTTTGTAGTATATACTGTTTAGTATGGCATTTGGATGCACCGTACGTCTGTAAAAACTAATGAGGGTGGTGTATATGCTTGTACCTACACCAGAGACAGACAACAGCACACGGGCAGACAGACAAACAGACCCAGACCAACACAGAGTTAATAAAAGCTCCAAGCAGAGGTACCCTGCAGTTCTACACTCACCGGGAGAACCCAGTCGGCAGAGGCACTCACAGACAGGTCACGCTTGCTGGTTTCCTTAAAGGTCAACTCATCTACTTAAGAGGCACCAATTTACTTTAATGCACATTGTCCAAAAGAAGACGAGGGGGAAAAAAAAGCAGAAAAAAGGAAATGACAAGGAAGAAAAACATCACAGCATATAGCTGGAGTGTTCTTAAGTGTCTCTTTTGAGGGTAAAAAAAAAAAAAGTCTGTTCTTTGTTCTCTGAGGATGATTGAATAAATATTTGATATCTAATCGATTAAAAGGAATACAGACTGATGAAAAAGTGAGAGGCCCCATGCTTGTAAAGTAAAGAAAATCTTTAATGACAATTGAGAGATGCCAACACTGGGCACACTGCAAACACCACAACATCAACAGTGCTCTAATGGCCTTCTCCACCGCGCAGACTGGGGCGCGCAGCGGAGAGGAATAGTCGTCCAGGCGGCCCGGTGACGCCGCGGAAAGAGGAGAAAGCCTCTTGATGGACTCTTCTAGATGCCATTCCCTATCACGCAATGCCTCTCAGTCATAAACACATGACAAATGCAGCCTTAATCATTTTTTACGAGCGGGGATGTGCAGGGGGCAGTGCATGGCTGGAGGGGAGAAGGGAGCGGTAAGCAGCAGGCGGCCCCCTCTGCACAGCGGAGAGGGTTGTGTGGTAAAGTCTCCTCTGGAACATCACTCGGCCAGCGCGCCTTTGATCTCCACACCGCAATTACACCAGCATCCAAATGAGCATGGAGTCGCCTCTGAAACAGACTTCAAACATGCACATGTACGCATTCTCATACACATGCACTGTATAGGATTGAAGCCATGTGCTCCTCTCAACAGTAAATGATGTTCTGTCTCCAGCAGAGAACCTGAGGATGAAAGCGGGCCTTGCGCCTCGTCTGATCCCTCCATTAATGATGGCTTGCTAAAGCTAATAGTGTGTATTCTTGTCTAAACAAGGGCAGCTTGGTATGAGGTTCACATACTCCAAACAGGATGATCCGTCTTGGTTTTGGAGGCCCGCGATGTTTGATAACGGGAAAACACAGGCTGCCCTCTAAAGCCTGCTATTAAGTGCCCGTGATATTCAGATCAACTACTGTACGGCGCGTAAACAAAAATAACGCTCCCTGGTGCATGTTGCTTGAATTGACCAAATTAACCTAAATCACGCTGGGCAGCCTTTTTTTTTTTTGTCAAGTTGAAAACCACACCAGAAAAATAAAATTCAAATAAGTGAAAGTGCGAATTGGCCTGAACGCTTGTCCTGAGAGTCACAGCTAAAATTGGCTTATTTGCCTAATTCTGCGATTCATCGTCATAACCGCCCCCCCCCCCCCCCCGCCCCGCCTGACACCATTAAAGCTGAGATTGCAATTTGTCTTTCTGTTTGCTTTGAATAGTCCTTAACTGTATCATCATCTCAACTGTGCTGGTGGAAAAACACGGGAGCATGGCGACAGCCAAATGGCAGTCTGGCGTCTCCGCAGCAGACTAGCTGCCATTAGGGCTGAGAGCAGCATTTATTGTACAATTAGGGCCAGTTAGATCTACCTGTAATCATCTCTATACAGGTGTGAGCGCCTCTCTGGACAAGGGAAGTGACTCATCACTTGTCAAACATCAACACTTTGATGTCGGCATTGTTCGCCGCCGAACCCCTCGGGACACCTGAGCGCTACTGTTTGCCTTTGTGTGAAAAACACTCCAAGATTTATTGCATTTCACACTGTTAAAGAAAAAAAAAACAGAGTCAACATGAAAAAGAAAAGAAGGAAAAAAAAAATCTTCCTACTGATGACGGATGTTCCACACGCCATGAATCATTTGATTTATGAACCCTCCCTCCTCCTTCTGTCTTGACAGTCATACTTTTGTGACAGGAACATTTTTTTTTAACAAACAGCCATAGGTAAACAACTTCTCTTAAAATACAATCCTGCCAAGTAAAGCCGGCGAATTGTGCAAAAAAACTCACACCAGAAGGCTGAACGCCTGCTGGAAAAGTGGGATAACAATCCCCACATCGGCGTTACTCTTAAAACAGCTATAAAGTGTAAAGGTTATACTCTAATCTGTGACATTAAGATGTAATAAAGTGAAAGGAAAGGTGAAACTACGGAAATAAACAATTGCAAATGACAGAAAGTGAGTATTATAGTAAGTCAAAGTTGCACCCAGAAAAGTATAAACCTATTCTACTCTAACAAAGCGAATAAAATCCATGCATCTACTCATCAATGGAGTAAAGAGATGCTTGTTAAGCAACAGCAACAACGTGTGAGGACAAAACCAAAATTCTACAGCAAAGTATTTAAGCTAATAACTGTCATCATGAGTTACTGGTTGCCTCCAGATGAAATTAATCACTTGTTTGGCTTCAAATGTACACATGCTTGTTTTTTTTTTTTTTTTTCTTGTTGTTGTTAAAAGCCCTCCTACTCTTTTATATCATATGGAAATGAGAAATTTTGATGGCAAATGAAGACCATATGCTAGCGTGTGCTTAATGAAGTGCATAGTCTGGGGGGCTGCTCGAGTTGGCAGGGGTGGAAGTTGTGTTGGAGTTTACTCAGTGCCACCTCCAGGCCGTCTCTCCAGATCCTCTCTCAGAGGTATGGGGGGGGGGGGTCGAGTCTAACACGCTAGTGCGTGAGCGCCGAGGGGCGGGCACCAACAGTTTTTGTGGATGACTGCAGACTTAGTCAAAGTTAGCTGACATGAATGCAACTTCTTGCGTAACTGCAATGAAAGCTCTTTGGTGATGATTAGTGGGTGTAATGAATCTGCCCCCTCCCTCCTTCTGAGCACTTACCATTTGTTCTTTCTCCTTATGTAGTCTTTCTCCGAGAGATTAACGAGGTAGATCATTGGTTTGGACGTCAAAAACAAGTATTTGTTCAACACTTCAATCTGTGGAGAAGACAGGAAAGTTGTGAGAATCCACAACTTTTTCCAAAGTGATCTTCGAGGACCACACAGGCCGAGACAGACGAGGGCCAAAATGAAATTAAGAAAAGCGCTGTGAGGAGCGGCTACGAAACTTTCAAATCAAAATCACTGCGGCCAGATGTCATTAGCGTGTACAGAAATAATATCAAAACATGACCAGCAGAAAGCCGTGCATGAGGAGGAAATAGCGGATGTGGCTCTGCTCGAAATGAAAAAGACGATCAGGGTGAATCACGATGAAAATTTTTGACAGAAACATCAAAGTCTTACCTCCTTATCGTTCCATTCGTGATAGTAGCGGATGTTTTTCTTTTCATCCAGTACCCAGCTCTTTATTTTGCACATAATGTCCTGTTTGGAGTTAAAATAGAATGAACAAGAAGCCATTAAAGGAGATGAAAAAGAATAAACCCAGCAGGGTATGGGGTAATTATTTCCTAAATGCATGGCATCCTGATGCCAGAAAGAACAATGGCTTTTGCTCTCATTCAGGCAAGAGTGGCCCAGCTTTGACAGGGATGCCATGAACCAGACCCCCTTCCTTTCTTTAAATCCTGACAAAAAAATGCCTTCTGGGGTGTCTCGCTGAGTCGCCGCTTTACACATTGATATTCCACCGGGACCGTTTAATGAAAAGGATGTAGAGAGGAGACAAAATTGGACAGAGTGAGGAACTAATTGGAAGTTGCTATAAGGTGTAAATTATTGGTCCCTCCTCAGGCACTTTGCAAAGTGTAGCCACACTGAATGAGCCCTTGTGAACTATGGATCTAATTATTTACTCTTTCTGAAAATATTGAGCATTTCCAGCTACGTGTTCATCACTGACGCACTTGTGAGTTGAGACCACAGGCAGGACTGGGTCCTGACAGGATCTGGAAGCGGAAAAGGGTGGGAAAATGGGTGGGAGGTAGTTATAAAATTCGTAATAAAGAAATTGAGCCCATTATTGTTGATCCAGCCCCACAGAAATTAGCGGAACACATTCTTTTTGTTCCTGTCAACTTGACCTCCCCCTTCATATAAAAACTCCCCCACCCCCTGCAACACTCCCTCTACCTCCTTTTCCCTCCTCAAACCCTTGCCGCACTTCACAATCATATTCTCTTTTGAAAGAACTGAGGAAAAAAATCCTGCCAGAGCCTCAATTACACAATGGCAGAAAAAGCTCCACACGCTGACCCCCAGCCAGCTGCATTCACTCTCTGCACATCTCTCTCCGCAGGAATTCTAAAGGCCTTTTAGTCAGGCAGCCAGAGTGCAGCCAGCGGGGGAGAGCGCAGGAAGAGCTGCATACACTCCGCCCGCGCCGGCCCAAGTCTTCACAGAGAGATTAATCATCTGTGAAATGGAAACAGCAAACGGCCGGTGACACGGGCTGAACCCGCTCCAGGTTTCCCTCATCAGCTCGCAGCCGCCGTGCAGCGCTCGTCTAACAGGCAGGTGTTAATAAAAGGCATATAGGTCCCACAGGGGTCAAACACATACGCTTGCCACCGTGAAGCGCCGCTGGTGGGCCGGTTTCTTATTATTGTTTTGTGAGGATAGGGATTTTGAGGATTCATACGGACAAAAACGATGAAACAATGTTCTTGTAAACACAGCGCCAGCGAAATGGATTTGCAACAATGCATACATATGAGCTCATGCATGTGAGCTCTAATCTGCTGCACGCACGTACGTTTGACTTAAACTCATCACAAAATATTGAGACTTTTCCATCTTCACAGCAAATATTCAATATTCAATAACTTTCTAGGTTCTTAGTGTTTTAATTAATTGTCTTTTACTTTACATTCACACTGCAGCACTAAGTGTTTGAAAACTCTTCATAGTTTTTTTTCTTTTTTTAATTCTACCTCCTCACCTCCTCAACTAAAACCAATATTTTCTTATGTTTTACAATGTCAGTCATCCCCTTGGGGGTTTCATGTTGTCTCGACATCCCTTATGCTGGAGGAACATTAAAACAAACAAAACAAAAGACAAAATGCCCTTAAAAAAATCCCTCAAATACTTGGTATTATTCTATAAGTGCCTGAACAAGGTTTTACGATGAACTGCATAATGACATACTGTTTTACACAGTACTTTTCCTTTTAGTTTTATACCTTGAAAGGCTAAAAAAAAAAGTACAGGGAATTTCCCTCACTGTCTCAGCCTCTCTGTAAGACACCACTTTTCCCTTTCATTCACTGACTTGATGAATGAAAAAAAAAAGAAAGCAAATATACTTTCACTCAAAGAATCGGGCATCTTTTTCATTTTGCAACGAGGTGATTCCTGTACTCGGTCGTGGTCTTGCATAAAAAAAAAAAAATCTAATTTTCACAATTTCGGGAACACACATCTTGATAGAAATATTCGTAGCTCATCTCAAGTACATTCAGTTTCAATAAATATTTAAATCCACTGTGATGAAAGCAAGTTCTGCATATAGATGCTGACATAAACGTGCATGTGAGCTTGTGCACATGCGGCTGTGCATGTCAAAGACAAGGCTCAGCCTTCAAGACAATCACACCATCCCCTCCCATCTAACAGCTTAGAGCAGCCTTTGATAACTACCATTCTTCGCCGTCTAAAGAGGTCTTCTATAGACTTGCAGACGCGTGCACAACCTTTGACAAGCAATGTAGATTATTTTTATTCATTGCCTAAAATTGTTAGCAATTATGGGCGTAAGCGGCCACCTGCGTAGCCTGAATGGCTCCTGTCTGTGGGGGTACAGGGGTGTCGGGAAGTGCTGCCTGCTGTAAGAGGGGGTTCGCCTGAAGGGAACCAAACAGTCGCAGGGGCGTCTGCAGCAGGTGAAATAGCCCCCCTCGTTAGTGTAATGAGTGGTCAGAGCATCGGTGTGTTAGGGCCTGAAATTGGGCATGCGGCTCCGAGTGAAAGGCAAGATCCCCCTCGCTGACCTGCATCCCATCTTCCTCCAGTGATGGAAAGGCATCATGTGACATTTGCAGCCGAATCATCGGGGAAGTCTGCCTCATTACTGAACAATGTGAATAAGCGAATGGATATACATTTTGATCATATACAACCGGATGGATGTGGATTTTTTTTTTTTTGTTCACCCCTTTGCCTTTCCTTGCATTTTGCCCTGCAAACCTCAGAGAGCCTTTAAATATTATTCTGCCAAAGAGTAGGCTAAACATTTACAGTATTCATAGCAAGGTATAGGCATATGTGTCACCCGCTGTATGGCCTTAAACAATTTCTCAAGCTGCTGTAGGAGTATAAGCATGGGCGAGAGCTGTGCCATGATTTGAGTATTACTTTAGATGAAAAGAGCTGTGTGGAAACACTTTCATTAGCCCAGTGCTGTGACCCGGGGTCAGCAGCTGAATAAGTAACTCTGTATTAATGATTTCTACAGCAGAAAACCCCTGACCTCTGATCACTTTCAATCTCAGAGAGGGAAAAAAATGGACCAGGGGGAGGGGTGAGACCTATTGGAGGGAGATTAAAAAAAGAAAAAACATGGTTTTTTTTTTTTCTTCCCTCCTTGGCCATGTGTGTGGGAGGGTTATTATTTGTGCCTTGCTGTGAAGGGGAGCAAAGGGCCTGCTGGGACATTGACTCACATATTCTGGTTTGAGTTTCTTGTCACCGCCTCTAATGGCTGTCTTCTCCAGCTTGTCAATAATGGGGATGATCATCTCTTCATCCTTCAGCCTCAGCTCCTCGTGGATGATCTCCATATCCCTCACCGGGTCCACTGTTCCCTCAACATGGATGATATCCTCATCCTCGAAAGCACCTGCAGGGACGGAGCACAAACACAGGGTTGAGCTGTAGTGCAGAGGTATCATTTTTTTCTGCACAAATACTCCTGCTTTATGCATGCTTTATATGACACAGCCGGAATCAGAGAGACATACTGTAATCAATGATATTGACATCTTTGAGATCAAATATAAAACAGATAAGATTCAACTAAAAGAAAAACAATCGTTATTTTTTGCTGCAAGTATGGTGAAAATCAACATCCACATGAAAAACCACTCTTGGGGGAAAGTCCCCAGGAAAGTCACAACAAATATAAACAAATTTCCTATGTTTCTTTTCCAGTTTGCACAAATGTGAGAAACCAAGTCAAAGTAAATAGTTCTACATCTGGCTTTCAGTGTAACATATCAACAGTGTGCAGCATTTGGCCGTGGTCACTCAATTTGAATATTATTTAAATATATATATATTATATAATATATTTATTTTATTTATTTATATATATATATATATATATATATATATATATATATATATATATATATATATATATATATATGTATATATATATGTATATATATATATATATATATATATATATATATATATATATATATATATATATATATATATATATATATATATATATATATATATATATATATATATATCTATGTATGTAAATATGTATATAGATTTTTAAATCATAATATCTATATATATATATATATATATATATATATATATATATATATATATATATATATATATATATATATATATATATATATATATATTATATTATATTATATATATATATATATATACATACATACATAGATATATATAGATATATACAGTACATGATTTTGAGCAAAGCTGGAATCTTGGATGAAGGACGTTCTTCTCCTAATCATTTGCATCTTAACAGTGGCTAGGCTGGTGATTAGGTAATGAGGCTCTAAAACAGACCATTTAGTCACCAGCAGCTCTTAGGACTCCTTCTGATTCTCCATGAGGGGGGGCGGAGGGGGGACGGGTGTCCATCTGCCAAATGAGGGTGACACCCTTTAACATGAACAGTGACAACTGTAAGAGGCCGTTCTCTTGAATGTTATTAACATGTTATTATACCAATATGTAAATATAATATACCAGATGATTTGGGCACAATTTGTTTGATAATGTCAAATATTTATTAGTGTCTGCAAATTAAGAAAAAAAAGGATTAAAAGCCCCTCAGCAGGACTGCAGTTTAAGTTCAGTGCTTTTCATGTTTCACTTGAGTGATGACTTTTTTTTGCAAATGTGCTTAAAGTATCAAATACTCGCAACTCTAAATAATCCCTGATACAGTAAGATATTTTATTTCATTGCTTTGTATCATTAAAGCTTCATCATTGATGCAAATGTCGCTTCGCCTTTTCATGCTGAGAAGAAAATAACTTAACTACTTTTAAAAATATTTGGGTGCCGTTCTACAGCTCAAGATTAGTACAAGTACCTTAATATTTTTGCTTGTCTAAAAGTTACAAATGAAGCAACCTCAGACAATGTTTTCATACTCTTGTCAGGCTTTAACTGTAAATCAGTCAACGACAGTGACTTGCAAGGTTTCACATGGGGGGGTGAGACGGAGGCTTTCTAATTTTACAAGGAAGTGGATGTCAGGGGAATTACGACTCGCCTTTAACTGCAGCGGTGTCGAGGGACACGATGCCTGGAATTTGCACGGTGGAGTCGCAAAAATCAATATTCACCTGTTAACACCTGAGAAGAGCTGTTGACAGGTGAGGTGACGCGCCAGACAACATCCAGACAGGTCCCAGCAGTGACGCATCCAGACGTTGTTGATGATTCAGAGCTGTGTGTCTCTATTGCTTTCGTTAACATCCTACCTGATATTCAGGTAAAGCTAGGCAGAGCTGTGTAATGTATGAAATCACCCACTCAAAGGTTACAGAAAAAGGAATTTGATAGACCTTACTAGCCAAGAAACTTCAGACCAGCTCACACATCAGATGAAAAGATCATTAAGTGAAACTTAAACATTCAAAGTCTCTTCATGGTTTCCTCTGGTGCCTCCGAGTTTGACATCTTTGATTCTGAGTGAAAAGGTTTGTCAACATTTGTTATGAAACTGCTTTACTCCACCCCAAACATATAGTTTTATTTTATTTTATTTTTTTTGTTTTTAAAAAAATATATTTTCATTTTGAAGCCAGCAACAAACTGAGCAGAGAAGATTGAGTTCTTATTGTCATCATCCATGATGTGAACTGGTAGCAGTGTCATACAATTATGACAAAGATAAAGCAAATGCTCTTTAAATCCCAAGGTGTTACTGTATGTATCATGTAGTATGAAAATCATTATATAAAACAGTACTTATTCATTATTTATTAAACAAAACTAAGAGGAAATCAGGAAGCAATTTGAGAAAACCTAAGCACATGGTTATGCCCACTGTTAAGCACGGTGGTGGAGGGGTGGTGATTTGGGTTTGTCACAGGACATGTGCAACTCCTTGAGGCGAGCACACACTCCTGAGTATATCCAACATTTCTCCGAAGACAAATGTGATTCCATCTATACATGGTCAAAACTGAATCGTACACCAGCGTGATAATCTAAAGCACTACGGAAATGTTGAAAAAGAAAAGAACCAAGGACTTGCAATTAGGGGCTTAGTGGTCTGCGTTAATTTGCAGAAACTTTCATTTGATTAGGTTTTTTTATTAATTTGGGAGAATGTCAGGCAAGATTGTATTTTGGAGTAAAAAATGTTGTAAAAATGGTTGTAAAAATACCCAAGTTTATAGAAAAGGAGTGCAGCTGAGGTTGGTGCTGACGATGCCCGTCTGATGCCTGCTGGACCTTGTTCACTGCATGCAGACTTTGCAATTCAATCGCCCCCAAAGTCAACACGAAGATGTCCCGGGAACTGTCCAAAGCAGCTTTTCGCCCATCTCCAAACCTCTATCTTTGTAGTGGCCATGCTGTCGTAAACAATACTCAGAGCACATGCCCAAAGCTTGGTAGATAATTGGCAGATGTTGTCACAGACAGATTGCAGCTGGAATTGGCAGAGACAGGTTCATTTGAGGCAAGACAGAGAGCAAAGTCTATATTTGAAAAGGCTTGTGTTACAAATTTGGTGTTTTAAGTGATCTTTCAATCTTTTTTATGACGTTACATGACTCCGTGTGTGATTCCATGATCACAGATTCTGTATGGACGTATGTAATGATACAGTGACAGACCGCAACCTGATTGAAATACTGTGGTGGTGATGAAGGGATAAGCAGGCCTGAAAAGGAAAGCCAAACCACATTCTGCACATATTACAGCAGCATGACTCTGTAGTAAGAGTATGGGTGCTAAACCAGCCTGTCTGCAGCCCAGGTCTGCTTTTGAGATGTTTACTGTACTATAAAAATCAGAAAGTACGAAAAAATAAGCTCCTGAACAGTTAAGACTTACAGTGAGTCCTTCATCAAATTCAGAGATTTTTTTCAGAAATTATATTATACATATGAAAAAATTAACTGACTAAACCATGTTAGACTCAGAATAATACCTATGGAAATAGACTGTTCAAACATTTTCCATTGTTTTTGGACTTTTAAATTGCGCCTGAAATCTGTATTTCATTGATGCGACTTAACTTGACTTTACTTCAAAACTCATTTTACAAACAGACTTTTCTATACTATATGAAGTATAAAGTTTATACTGCAATGCGTTTAGCATCTTGTGACCCATTAGATCTCAGGATTTGTAGAACCTGGATAGCCTATGTAAGCCTGGTTTATACTTCTGCATAGCAGCTACGCACATAAGCTATGCACCGCACCTACGCCGTCATTGGTGTTTATGCTTCCATCATTGGTTGTGTCGCTCTGTAATAACACCACTCACCGCTAGGGGGCAGTGTAGGTTATTTTTCTGCAACACCGTAGCGCACAGTGCTGAGTTTCCTTTTGTTTACTTTCTAGCTTAGACATAATAACGGCGAAAACAAAGCATGTTTTAATGCAAGTTGGAGCTGATAAATGTTGAGCATCAATCGGTTTTACAGACACCACAGCAAACTACCTTTATCCAAACGACAAAGAGGGAATAGCGGCAGGAACTTTAAAAAAAATAAAGAAGAACAAATCCATCAATCACGTTTCTTGTAGTCTGCGTTGATTTGACGCATAGTTACATTCGGAGAGAGGTGCATGTCAGGCTACGTCGGAACCTACACTGTTAGGTTTACAACAAGCGGCAACTATCGAGCTTCCAAGTTGAGTTTCATGCAGAAAGATTTGTTGCCGTTCCTCGACTGGCAACTCGAGGCTGGCTCCCAATGTGAGTCGATTATCATTCACTTGTATGTTAAAATGTCCAACTTTAGGGCAGAAAAAAACATACAGTATTTACAGCCTGGTTCAAAAAAACGTTTAGGTCTCAGTCGTTTTATTTCACACCCATGACAACTCTGAGGGGAGTGAATTTTTTGTACCACACCAGGAGAGTTTATATAAAGCATTACATTTATTTCTAATATGGTTGATTGACAGTCAGTTCAGCCAATGGCTAGCCATTATCACATCGTCATCTGTAATTGTCATGTTATCGCGCTTAGCGACCAGCTGTTTGTACGAACCCAGCATCGCCTGAACGCAGCAGTAATTTTTGAGTTTACTGTTGAGTCAGCACATGAAGCGGCATATTTCACTATAAATGCCTGCCTGCAGCTCTGCAGATATTTCAGCAGGGATAGGCTGAAACAGCTGGTAGCTACTGCTAACTTTGATTGAAATATGGTGGGCATGTTCCCTGCCAACTTTCCGAGCGTCATGGTCGGAAAAAGAGGCTTCGAAATCGGTTCTTCAAAAACCAATAGGTCACGTGACTAATGCTCCATGTGTTGTCTTTTACAGTCTATGGCTCACACCTACGCTGCTTTGACGCAGAAGTATAAATCCAGCTCTAAACTGTGGACTAATGAAGAAATGAACAAAACCTGGATTCTTTTTGTGAGAGCAAAGCCAAAATGCAACACCATAGATGTTAGAGGAACTATGCTGAGAGAACTACATCCGTTCTTGGCTGACTGAGTAACTACGTTAACAATCTGATTGTATCCTCACATGCTCAGAGGAGCAACAATGTGTTACTATTTTGTGAAGCGCAAATGCAACATGGAGAGAATTAGAGGTTGTTGCATCTACTATGGTCAATGGACACTGAGTGGACTGTTTTTATGCAGCTTCTTAAACAATTTAAATTCATCACTTTCACCAGGTACATTTAAAAAAAATATTTTACCTAAGGCAGCTGATATTCATGGATTAAAGCCAAACTGTCCCAACCTGTTTCCCACTCATGTCAAGACACAATTGCATTGCATTAAGGTAAAAGTTGTAAAATTAAAATCTGTTCCTTTAGCTGGAGGGTGGTCAAAACATTTGATGTTAACAGTGTTGTCTCTTGGGGTATTATGTCTATTAAGATTGGCTTAATTAAAACAAATTCAGCTTGTGGTGATTCGTTTAAGCCGGTCTGAGACAACACTGTGCTTTTTGGACCGTCGCTGAATGTGTCTTAACTGTACTTAAGCAGAAGAATCCCAGCAGAAGAATCCCACATACACCAAATATGATCCCTTACTGGGATAAATAGAGACAAACCCCTTATCAGGTGCACTTTTACAATCCAGCTTGAAAGCCGACCAGCATGCACCATATTACCGATGCAAGTCAACAGAAGCTGCAGACTTTTTGTGCAGGTTGTCATCCCATGAGCTGTCCTCATGGTGAAATGAACTTATTCAATTACTCTTTGCCTAATCAGGCTGTTTTGGTTCCTCTCCTCTTGCAGAGGTACTCCACAGTATAAACAGTTCACTTACGCCACACAGAAAGGGGCTAATCAGTGGAATTATTGTTTTGCTGCTCCAATTTAGCAGCTCCCTGTTCAGCGCTGATTGGAAAGAAAATTTGCTATTGTGTCTCCATGAACTCAGGGAATATAATGCCGAGTAATCATTTTGTTAGTTGCAATAATATACATACATTATACACAATTATGATGTACAGTTTTGGTAAGCTGTGCTTGAAATGGAAAATACACGGGTATGTTGTTCAGTTTAGTGCATATTAATTAGTGCAAAGAGGTTTATAAAAGGTTTACATCCTTACTAAACCACTCATGGTTGTTATAAATCATTGTTGTAGATAAAATAAATAAAAAAAAAATATCACATTTCTACTGCAATCAGCTATTTTTAAAGTAGTGTAGATCTTAATGATAAAAATGAATGAATCCAAATTCTCAAAAAAAACCTTTAAAGAGCAGCTGATCACTCACTACCAAGTCCTCTCATTCCAAAGTAATTTTCTTCACTTCATTCCGCTTAATTTACCATCTATGTCTACTTTAACACCGTCCTATTCAAGGCTTTAGGCTGGACAACAAATGGACGGAGACAAAGAGAGGAGAGAAATGAGACCTTTTAAAGGCTGGGTCAGGGCAGGGCGCCGCTGAGGACGAGCCTCGTGAAACTGCTGAGCCACATAAAGCCTCGCGCAGAACAATAAATACACACAAAAAGGAGGAGGAAGACGGTCTAAAGAGCCACTTTCAGTATCACGTCTGACTCATTATTAAAATTTTAACTGCTTCATGTCAAATGGTACGTGTAGACACGTCCGAAGGCAGGATTAACAAGTGCTCCTTCACTGACAGAACAGTATAGGATTAGTGTCTGGAGAGCGGGCGGTATTCAAGGTCTTGATTATGTATAAGGTTGAGTTGTGCCAAAAGGCAGGTGTAGTCAGAGGACAAATAACTTGAATTGGGATGTAAAAACAAATGAGATTTTAAGTGGACAAAAAAAAAATCAACTTCACCATGAAAAAGTTCACTGTAACACTTTTGTCCCTTCTATTTGCAGTTTTCACAAGTTTAACACCTCAAAACATCAAGCACACTTGAGTTAGCTTATGTCATTACTTTTTCTGTCAGGTACACAGACAAGGCAGTTATCTGCGTCAAGTCAAGATCAATACGGATTGAGCTCCTCCTCTGAAGTTTCTACCTGGGAGGATATGTGGTCAACATAATTCAGTTAAATTACAGTATTCATTGACTCCTTACTTCCTGTGCATGTTTTCACATGCTAGATGGGCAAGAGCACATCTGAAGAACTTGCATTCCTCACGCTGCTTTTAAAATGTTCATGCAAACTCAGTGCCGCAATTCTCCTGGTATTCAGAGCAGTAAAAGCTATTTTATGAGTCTGTCAGGAAGAGCGCATTATGGATGTCTTCCCAGCATAAAAACACTAGCAACACGCAGAAAAGAATTTATGTTCATTCAAGGTTTTTATCTTCTTGGCATTCGTTTTCGGATACATTAAATTTGACAGGAATTTGTAATACAGTGCTTATACTCACCGGCCACTTTATTAGGTATACCGGGTTGGCCAGGTGAGCTTTTGGAACATTTAGTCTTATTTCCCTGATATGTACATGTGTCATGGAAAAATACATCGGCTGTTAAAGGTGGGTCCACGTTAGAAAGTGATGGGTTGAAGCCCTTTCGACATGCCCTCATGTTTTCTACATGACCAATCTCTCAAAACAGAGCACGCTAAAATCACAGCATTCGGCAGTAAGAATATATGTAATTGACAGCTGCTATGATTCATATGAAATGAGACATAGCTGATCAGAAAGGTGACCTGCATGCAGCAGAACGCTGAAAGTCGCGGGAAATGTGTGGTTTCCCTCCACTGATAACAGAGAGAAAAGCGCTGTATTAATTTCCCTATCATTGACTTAACCTATGGCAATCCATTTATTTTCTTAAACTGCTGAGCATGAGAACACCTTGATTGAAAGGAACTGTCATATGCAGACCAGTGTTGTCCCACATCATTCAGAGAACAAACCTTTTCAGATCCCTAACTACTATAGTGCTGCTGATTGCACAGATACCACCAATTTCCTAACCAACCGCCACCTGAACAATGATGTGTTCAGCTTTCAGGCCCTCCAGCCTTTCAAAGGTGAATCATTTCACAGTTTGGAACGACATCTCCATAGCAACTCCCTTTTGAAGGGTGTAGAATCACCATCCAATAATTCTATGATCGTCGGGCCTTGCCATTCCCAGTGGTTCTTTTCACAGCGGACAGACAAGGGGGGCACGAGGAGGAAGCAGGGAGGTTCTACAGTCTATTTCAGGCAATTCATCTTGCAGGCCCATTAGAATTCAAAATATTGCGACCTTCAATCACCAAGCATGTTATCTGGGGCTTTGGCGATCTCCAGTCAAGATGGGTAGACATTTTTCTCTAATCATCAACGATGAGTGGAGGCTGAAACCCCCCCCCCCCCCCCCCTCATTCTAGTTGAGGCAAAATGCTAATTTAAATGCTGTGACAGCACCTCAACACAGCCTTAAAACGCACAAAAGGGGGACGACGCCAGCACAGCCAAATAATTGCGCTTTTTGCAGTTGGAGTATCAGTTTAAACAACGATGAGCGTAAACAAAGAACCATATTTATGACTATGTTTATCCAAGAATAACCACAATGGAAGCTAAAACTGGAAGCTGAATCGTGCAAAACAGATTTAGAAAAAAATGGTTTGCTTGTCTTCAACCACTTAACTTAGTTTCAATTTAAAAAAAAATCAAAAAATCTGACACTGTAATTCATCAGTAGTATATTGTATACAATATAATACAGAATATAGCATCTCATATATATATATATATTGTTGAGAGCATTTTATTTACATTTCTAATTTGCCAGACTAAGACTATTAAAATTCTTAATAAATGAGCCCAGTTTGAATTGTTTATACATTAAAATGTAGACTGAATATAAAGGGATAAATATTTATGTTAATATAAGTGGTTCCGTTTAGTTTATTCTGTCTGAGGTTTTTGCAAGTATAACCCTTGTATTGAAATCAGCCAGACGAGCACGATCATTGAGAAATTACTAAATCGCATAAACTTTCACAGACAAGCAAGCAAGTCTGATACAGTTGCATCCCTGAACATCTAACTTGTTCGTTTCACAGATGCATCATATGTGAGCAAATCGTTACACTCGTAAACAACAAAGTGGGCCTGTCACAGCTGTTACTGCAAAGTCTATAGTTGCATATTTGGGCAGGTGAGCATCAGGACACGGAAAGTTTTATCCTTGTTAGGCACAAAATCTTTATTTTCTTAATATTGATCCTTTAGCAACCTCCCGTTAAATCAGCGTCTTCAGTTGAATTAACTGTTGGTGAGAGACTGTGGTCAACAGCACCGTGACAAAAAACTAAACAACAACATGACAGTGGACATGTTTTTCACCACTTTGTGCTTTAAATGGACATAAGTAAAAAATAAAGATGTTTCGTTGGTGTCCCGACATTCCTCTGCCAAGGCCCGCAGCATTGATCATAAGATGTAGCCTGAGATTCCCGAGAGTGTTCACACTAACTATGTGTTTGTGGGTTTTTAGCGTGGCGGATAAACACTGTAAAACTGTACTTTTCTGTTTTGAGATCCATGCGATTAACATTTGAAGATGTGTTTTTGACATCAGCGCTGGTCTTCCTCTCTGATGGTTACCAACGTACACATTTAGATCCTCCGCAAATCAGTTGTGGATGTAATGGTTTTGAGCACCTTTAAGCGGATGCATGCTAACTGAGTGGCTTCTACAAACCCTCAACACTCATGGTCACATGCACATATAAATCAAGCTATTGGCAACAATCTAGCTAAGGATTAAACTGGAGTTTCCCAGAAATCCAAGTAAACAATCAATTATTAAGTGAGGTGCGTTCGACTCCGCGACACTAGGTGGTGCCAAACGGAAGTGTTCTTCCGGTTCCTTCTTTGTTGTCCGTCTTCTTCTCCTCCTACTGTTTTGATATTCTGGCTTTCGCTGTGTCGTCACTTCCTGAAGGGGGAGTCCCGGGGCAGACACTAGCTCGGCTAAAGGTGGGTTGCGTATACATGCCGGAATAACTCGAATTAGGACGCATTATCTGGCACTAATAGCTCGACCTCAAGAGCTTCCGTTTGGCTTGACTAAAGCTAAGGTGTATACATGGCTTTTAAAAAGTTGATATCAGTTGGCAGGGCCGCCGCAAGGGGTGTACGAACCGTGCAACCGCACGGGGCCTAGCGCCCAAAGGGCCTCGCGCTATGGGCCGTTTTTTTTTTTTTTTTTCCAATTTTTTTTCCAGTTTTTTTTCCTTTTTTCCCTTACAAATATCAACAGTCACGTTCCATTACATACCTAAATGTGTACTAGTCCGTGCATATCAAATAAATATATGTGCAATGATGTTGATTGATTGATGTCGCTGCGCAGCTGCGCGTGTCTGTTGTTCAATACAACTGATCAGACCAAGCGCATTGACACAAGGTGCTCTGATCCAGACGGGTGTGTAAAAAACTGTCACACAATGTCGAGAGAACGAGACAGATTCAGGAAATTTCCATCAGGGGATGAAAAAAGAAAAAAACTAAAGAAAATGGAAGAGTTTAATGCCTCTCTGAAAGGCTCGTTTGATACATTTGTTACAAAAATCACCGATCTGACCGGGTCTCAAGCAGCCGCGGGGCCCCATGTCGAGGCAAGAGATGATGATGAAGCAGGGGAAGGTATCCAGTATTTTGCTAATTGGAGAGTTAAAATTGCGCATATAGAAACCCGATCCGACCCGAAAAACCCAAAATTTTCGCGCGTGCGCGAGTGCCCCCCAGCCATTTCGCACAGGGCCTCGCAAATCTCCCAGACGGCTCTGTCAGTTGGATTAAGCCGACTATTCTGTTAGTGCATGTAAACGTACTGACCGTCTCTAGATTCAATCTTGGTGTCCCAGTCTGCTCTGCCTCTGTCAGAGACTCTTTCTCTACAAATGTCTGCAAAACTTCCACCCAACTCAGCCTCAAGTACTCCTAAACTATTCTCAACCCCTGTTCATGTTTGAGGACATCATGGATGGTCACCCTTTTCTACCCGTCTGCAGTTCGTCTTCTTCCCATTGTCACATCTACAGCCACAGTTTTTAAATGGCAAGATAAAGCAAGATACACCCACATCTGCAACTTGGGAAAAAAACAACAATTAAAGATTAGGTAAGCACATAACGTAGGAGTTAGTAGGTACTTGGTAGCAACATTATCTCCATCATTCAGCATTAAATTACTTTAAATTGAAGTTACTGGCTGTAATTGTAGTTCTACGAGTGCAGGTCTGTAACAGGTCTGTAATGGTCCATTTCTATTGATTCCTCTGTTTAAGTGACCACCAGTTAGATTATTTAGGTTGAATATTGGCCAATAATGATCAGTGGTCAATAGATCAGAGCATCCCTACTGTGAAGTAAGTCAATTCTCCATCAATGAATAGAAAAAAAAGATTTTAAAAATAGGTTTACATCATTTATTCAGATTTATTGATTTGATGTGATACTGTAAATGTTATACTCTTAATTTAAATATTTATTAGACTGTAGAATATAAAAGCATTTATAGAAGTATTTATGTCTGTCTTCACAATCTGCCTTTGGCTCTCTGGAGTAGGTCAACATTATTACATTAACTTGATATATTCATCAACAAGCAAACAAGAACAAGTATTAGACAGCCAAAGCCGCCTGTTTTAACAATGAAACAGTCCGTTTGCTCATTGATGAGCCCATCGTGGCTGCGTGAGGTGTCCTGGACATTTGTCAAGTTTGACAGCTTGTGAGTTGTTGAGTGAAAAGGCAGAAAGCCTGGAGAGCAGCCACTGCTGGCGTCAGTGTGGAGGCAGGCCAGCCATAAATCACCTCCGTCTGAACCGTTGATCCGGTTTGCTTGAAATGCCTGTGGTTAAAACAATCTGCTTGATTTTTTTTCTCTTCTCAGGAGAACATTAGTGAAGTATCTGAAGGATTGCATTAAACTGAACGTAGGGAAGGACAGTGAATGTTTTTAAATCATAAAAGTTTTCGGATTTCAGCGACTCTAGCAGATACATGGAAGGCAACCTCTGTCAAAATCTTGTTGTCTGGAAGACAAACAAGTTACAAGAGATGCTTTCAAAGTTTTTGAAGGTTATTAAAAAGACAGTTAACTAAAAGCTGAGCAATGCATAATAATACCTGTTTTTTTTTCTTTCGTATGAATGTACTTGTGCTCTAAGGATTTAAAAAACATAATTATCCTACTTCTCCATGCTTGATTGAACTGCGTCCGTGACTTCAGAGCAAGGACTTCAGAACTTGATGGAGGCGGATTTAGCTTTCAGGATGTGATCACGTAACACGGCAGATATTGTGAAGAACAGTTTCAACCTGTTAAAAAGGTGTTTTCCAGGTATCCAAGACTATAATCCATGCAAATGCAGCATCAAGCTCTTCTAATAAAAATCCAGCTTGAAATATAAATTATTTTCATTGTGAAAATGAGCAATAATTTCCTGCAAATAGTCTGTGTAAGACAAGTTATTTGAATAAGGGTATCCATGTCATCTGGACCCTCGCTGGAGCCCACCCCAGGTCTCTTCGGGTAAAAGACAGAACCCGGACAGGTCTCTAATCCATCACAGGGCCTCATACAAGCAACCTCACACTCCTACAGACAACGTGGAACCATCAATTAACCTGACATGTATTTTTATGGACTGTGGCAGGAAGCTGAAGTCCCCGGGGAAAATCCCCACAGCCACAGGGAGAACATGCAAACTCCACTCGGAAAGAACCCTGCCGGGATTTGAACCAGGAACCTCATTACTCTGAGGCAACAGAACTAACCAGTTGTTTCCGTTAAATCTTCTTAATGATAAAAGAAAAGAATATGAAATATGGAGAATTATCCATACTTAAATATGGACCAAAAGAAGTCAGTTTATTTGATTACAAAACACAAACGCCTCCTAAAATAATGATCCTGTTGCCTTAAACAATTAATGCTCAAACTCACTATAAGGCAAAGCAAACTAATTAGTACAGACAATAATCTGAAACAATATCTTTGTAAATACATTACGGCTCTACAAGTGATAGAAATATAATAATGTAAGCAAGATGGGGAAAAAAAGGAAGATTTAACCAGAAAATCAGGTGCTAACAGCATGAATCACAGTCTTTGCCAAAAATAGCTGCTACTTTCCACTCAGCTGGCCACAGCAGCGAAAAGTCCCTCAAGATGAAATGCGCTTCATCACGTTATCTTAAGGCTAGATTCTTCCTGAACGCTCTGCAACCGTAAATAAGTCCTCATTAGCTGTGAGGCTGGAGGTTTCCAGCAGGGACCGCGGGGGTCGCCGTGTGAGCATTCAAACATCTAATTGCTGGAAACCAAACATCTGGGAATAAGGCCAGGTGAGCTGGCAGAGTTGCGGGCGGGAAACAGAGGAGCAGATGAAGTAGAACGTGTCTGTGTCTTGTCTCAGACTGAAAGGTTCCGACCGCTTTCCAGTCACTGCACCCGGGAGTGTCTCGCCTGCAAACCGCTCTGTTACGAGACGAGGAAACGGGCACCCATTCACCAGAATCAGCTTTCAGGATGTCATCATGGATTTAAACGGTTTGTGGAGGGGTATTGTTGAAAGCCAATCCTCTGTTTATGCAGCCTTTTCAAAGTAATTTAGAGAGAAGAACATTTTCATGACGTGCGGAGCAGGCATCAGGAGGAAAACTTTGTCGTAGTGTGAAGGGAATAACATGATCCCACAAAGGATTCATACAAACATAATATTTCAAAATGCAGAAAGAATTCAGGGCTCAATTTTATCGGATTCAGGTCAACTGCTTCAATTGTAAGACACTCAGTCTGTACACAAGCGCCTTCTGTTAACTTCCAGACAAAAAGCATACCACTCAAGACGCACAAAAAAAATTCACACAAGCATATAATCAAGCTATATAAAAGTAGTGGCTTCAGTCTTGTATTCTCCTTAGATTTAATTACAAAACAAAAAAGCAGCTATGTTGGAGGGTGAAGTTGTGAAAGAAACCACATTGTTTCTGAGCACTTCACAAGAATGGAAACAATGACATGCCAGCGCAGATAGTCGCAGACGCACAAACACACACTTCACGAGAGGCTTTCGATTTCTATTTACGCCTGCCGGGAATGTTTGACTGAGCAGAAACAAAGGAATCGGTTTGAGATAAAGATCTGGTACATACGTTCGGCTTATAGTCAGAATAGCTATGGGTGTTATGTGGGTTATAAATAAATAAATAAATGAGTCTCATAAAAAAATACTAATCTAGATAACTAAATGGATAAAAAAGAAACTTCCCTCTCTGGTTTAACTCAAATGGAAAAACAAAAGTGTTGTTGAGCATTTCTAGAAGAACAATAAGTAGACCCTACACACATGTGATATAACTTCTGACTTTTGTATAATAATATTCAACTTATTTTGCTTTTGACTCTTTACAAACAACATATCTGGGTCGACCCACAAGTCAGCTGCTTCTCCTCCAGAACCTTCCACGGGACATGGTTCGGATCAGGCGGTATTAAAAAATTTGTGCTGTCAAGTGATTACAAAAATTGAAAGACTAATTAATTAAGATCTCTAATTAATTAATCTAATTAATCTCTTTTTTAAACTCACCTAAAAAAAAAGAAAAGCCCTCAACTTGAGGTGTTTTCCTTTAAATTCATTACATAATTGTGGCAGTTCAAAATATTGATATATAACAAAAAAAGTGGCTTTATAAAGTTTTTTTTTTTAACAGACTTGAACAGATGCAGTCTTAGCTACTTACATCCACCTGGCAAGAACATTCGCCAGCCTCTGCCCCAGACATGCGCGCGGTGCTCTCCTCGAGTTTAATTCAGGGAAACGCGTTACTGTGGCAACATCGTTGCTGCTAACGTTAGCTGTGGCTGCGCTCGCGACCGGGTGCTTTGCGTTTATGTGGCTAAACTTGAGCTGCTTCGGTGGTAGCAAAGTCCTTTCCACAAAGAACACATACCATTCTACCTTTATCAAAATTGCCGTTGGGGCATTTTAGAAGTGTAAATTCTCCATCCACTGGAGCGACAACATTCACATGCTCCTCCATTTTCAATTCTCTTCTCCGCTACTCGCTAGTGATGTGCAGATCGATACTGAAATAATACTGAAAATACTGATACTTCCGAGATCAGATCTGTATGCTCTAAAATCGATTCTCAAATTAAAATATCAATACTTTTGATACTTCAGTCTTTTGTGGTAATGTATATCATTAACAGGAATACGGTGGAAAGTAACTAAACTATTCAGATTTTGTGTAAATGACACGCTGCTGGTAGGAACACATTTTTTTCATTTCCATTTTTATATTTATCTTCATGGTTTTATTATTTTACTTAGGATCTTTTTTTATTGATGAAAACACCTTTATCAAACACTCTGCCGCTACCTCACTATACTCCTGACTTTAAAATAAACGGCTAAATAAGTGACTCTGATGTATTGTATTCTTAATCTAAAATACACCAATTTTTTTTATATTTATCAGGCACATTAGCTTTATTTGCACAATGTATTGGTATCGAATCGGTATCGCCCATACCAGCCTAAATTCTACTCAATATCGGATGGAAAACGAAATCGGTAGTATTGAACATCACTACTATGCACCGCCCCCCCCCAGGCCTGTCCCGCTACCGGCGGGACAGCCAATCAGTGTCCACTTCAAGGTGGGACTGATTTGTTTTCCACCCACAACATACCGGTAAGCACAAACACAGATTTCATAATAAAGCCAACTCGCAAACAAAAAAGTAAAGTCAGAATTAAAAAAAAAGATTAAGCGATTAAAAAACATAACGTGCTAAATATGCCTGTAATTAATTAATCGCAAATAACGTGCTACTTTGACACCCCTATAAAAAATAGCAATGTATCAGTGAGCCACGTGCATGCAGTGGATGAAACAGTCCTGCTGTTTGCACTAAGCACAACCGTGCCGTTTCCAAACGCACGGTTCCTACGACGACAACTAGATGAGTGAGGATTGTTTGGCGGTTCCTCCACTCGACACCCAGCAGTTTGTGTTCACACCTTTTTTATTGTTACACCCCCGTGGCAACAGCAAAAATTACTCGGTTTGTATGAGAAACAGTTTAAAGACTTCTGCATCTGTCAGCAGAAACTGCAGCAAAGAGAAAAGCAGTAAAGCAGGTGTTACGACCTGAACTTCAAGTTCAGGAAGTCAGTCCAAGTTTGTTCAGAAAAAGAAGGTCTTTGATCATTTACATAAAATATGACAGTCTGTGATTAGTTTACACATGAACGTATTATTATTATTATTATTATTGTTGTTGCAGATAGACCAGATTTTATTTTATTTTATTTATTTTTTTTATTTTATTTTTTAGATTAAAAAAAAAAAGAAAGTTTTAGTTTTTAATTGCATAAACCTATGCATTTATTGTTTTGATTCTGGGCTGGTGTTGAGAGTCAGAAATATATGTACCAGATGTAATACAGCCTGTTTATTTCACTACATAAGGTGATTCATAGTGATTTTTAAAGTCACAGGAATAATGTTAACTGGAATATGAACTGACAGCATAAAAGCTTTATATATATGTATGTATACGTTTGCATTTAGTTTTTCCTGTTTCCCACTTTTTTATCTTCATTAAATATTTATAAAATTTATTTAACTTTAACTAAATCCTTGTACGTGTTCTGATTCTGATCTGGCTTTACCAAAGTTAAACGTATTGTAGTAACCGGCAGCAAACTTCAAAATGTAGATATACGATCAAATCTACGAGTGATAGTTAGTCCATTGAAACATATTAGCTGCAAACCTACTGAGGTACCTAAACTTGATCCACTGATAGTTTTAATTCATTTACTTTAACATTGCCAGTGTTATGTCACCAATAAACATTAAACAAATAAACATTACAAATACAGAGGGTTCACTTTTGGAGAACTTTTCCAGCTGCAGCAGAAAGAGCCAAGAGTGGAAAGACCACGCAAACAGACAGGAAGGAGCAGCGGGAGGAAGTTCAAGGTCGCAGGACGTCTGTCCACGGACAAGTCATCAGGTAGAAAGAAGAATGAGAGAAATGCATCTCCTTTAGGTACTCCAATAAATCATTTGTGAAGTGGAATACTGCATTTGTTTACTTTGCTTATATTAAATGCTATTTTTTATCAATACTGCCAAAGAAAGTACAGCAAAATCAACCTGGGCCGGTATTTAAAATAGTATTTGTCTCCATTGCTAGATTTCACCTCCATTAAAGCTGCGTGGGGAGATAACTTTTCTATACCTTATCAGATCAATTATATTAAACCACAAATGTATGCAGAATTATAGGTGTAGCTGGAGAGAGACTACTACATTACAATATATATGGTGTCAAATGGTTAGCTGTCATCACTTTACTAACATAGCACTTTTGGTGAACTCGACCTCTAAGCTGTTCATAAAGATGTAAGAGAGCAAATCATTCTTTTTCTAAAGATAATTTGACTTGCTCTGCTCTTATTGTGCTAGTAAACACCCTCAGGTAGCTTTGGGTTGGTGTGGGAGAGTCTGGGGACGAGGATGTAGCCAGTAACAAGGACATTCATTGGGTCATCAAACATTGTCATCCCTGGCCGAGCCATCTAAGCTCAAATATGTAGCCTGTGGTAACTGAGGTGAGATGGAGGTGTTCCAGCCTACTACCTTCTACCGGACCTGCAGAGGATTTGTCCAGTTGTTTCCGTACAGTCTTTGGTACAACAGGTTTTAGAACCAGACTTAGCAGAAACATTTTTTAATGATGTCATCAATACTTTACCTTGCTGTGGAAGAATTCTGACCCATTACACCCTTTACAACATTACCTCAGTCTAGTAAGGATTATGAGTGTGGCTATAAACACATGGACTTTGACTGGAGCTGTGTGGATATCATTTTAAGTTTGGGATGAATGCACAGTTGCATGACCAACCTTTACCTCCAGAATATGTTTTGGTATACAACTCAGTTCTTGATCTAGTCCATTTCTTTCTGGTGTCCAACTCATCACCTTCCACCACAGCGTTGGACAGTTGCTACAACATATTGATATACTTTGTTCTGGTTGTCCGCAACATGTTCCAAACATCTTCACTTTAGGCTCATATGTGCTTAAAACATTGTTGTAAAAGTATTTTTGTGTCCTCCCTGGCAGTCTTGCTGTCGTACTCTTTTTGAAAGCAAGATACTTTATCATAACTTTTTTTTTAAACTCTTTTTTTTTTTATTTGGAATATGAGCTTTAGTTTTCTAAAAAAAGAGAGTCTGAAATGTTGCTCTATTTTTTTTTTTTTTTTTTTTTTTTTTTAAGCATTGCATGGCCAGACCACTGGAAGAACTATGCTTGATATTTTTGCCTGGGGATATTGGCAGCACAATGTTTTCCACTTGTGAATAATCTTCATCACTGTAAACAAATGGACCGCAAATTTTTTTTACATGACCTCATAATCATTCACATATTAATGGGTTGCAATAAATCCTTCTCTAAGATCAAGGCTGATGTCTTTCCTCCTTGGAATTGTGTAAATGCACACCTGAATGCTTCACACCAGCAACCTGCCACATTTTTTCTTTCATATATAATCATGCACTACTTGTTCAAATGCAAAACTTTGTATGAGACATGAACACGTTTCTTTCATGTTGGTTAAAGAAAAATGGTTATATGTCTTTAACTATTTTTCATGAGGTGAAGTTTCACATACTTCAGCAATTTACATGTATCATATAATATGAAATTATACAAAATGAAGGGTATTTACGCTTTCTACAGATGGGTAATGCTGCTACCGTTATTCAAATGCAAAGTGTCCTCAGATTCCTGCTTTGTGTGTCACTTCTTCTAAAGCCAGAGTCACATAAACAAAACAAACATGCAGATTTGTGCAAAAACCAGTATGTGACACACAGTTTTGGTGGATATGTTATGCAGGTAGTACTCTTTAACGGATTTTAAACATGACTCTTTTCATTTTATTTCAATCAAACCTAGAATAATAAATTCATTTAACTGTAAGAAATACAAAATGACATCAGCTCTGTTGTTGGACATTTATGATAGAAAATGTCAGTAAAACTAATCTCATCAGACTTGTGTGCTCTGTCGGTCATAGATCTTACCATAGCTCGTCTTCTACAACGGCTGTGCTTCTCAATAATCACAGATGCAGAAATGCTACATGAAAATGATCCTGCGACAGATGCAGCAGGTTTGTGACGGATGGGGACAACCAAGGAACAATACATAAAAATGGCTTCAATCTTAACCCTTTTAACGCCTGCCACTATCGACTTACCAACTAATCAGAGCTCTTTTCACACAGCGGGAAAGTCAATAAGGGTATACATTCAGCAAACAAACTCAGCAGTTTCTGAAATGGGCCTCTGCATTCATTTCACTTGCTCTAATTTCAATTATTGTAGCGTTTGACACTCTAATTGTCCAAGACAGAGATAATGTCAGAGACTCAGGAGAATCTGAGACGGAGAAAATTATTTGAAGACATTAAAGTAACAGAAGGTTATATTTGCAAGTGAAGCAATTAAACATTATCCAAAATGCTAGAAACAGGCCAAAGAAAACATTTAGAGAAGAGAAGATATAAAGTGTAGTATGAGCAAAAAAAGTTAGAAGAAGAAGATTCACCGTGAAAGGTTTATTTATAAATACTTACTGCCTTTTCATGTCCTAGTGCTAAATCAGAAGTGGCATTAGGAATCATATAATAATATGTTGCACTTTTCTCAACAGTACAGTTTTCATACCTCCGAATGTGCTACTGACTGTGAGAAACCTCATTTAGGGAGCCTCCCTTTAGGAATGTGAGGTTTGGTCTGATTTCATTAATCCTAACCGCTGTGTTGATCTTGGCTCCGAGTGCACAAGCAGAGCTCATTCGATTACGTCCTCCGCGCTCAAAGATCTGGTTGTGGAGTCTCAGCTGGACCAAATGTTGTCGATGGAGCCAATTCAGCAATGGCGTAATAGCTACTTCACAAGTGTTTAAGGTGATTTGTGGACAATGTAAAGACGTATATATGTGACTCACGTGTCATGTGGAAGATGCTGTCACAGGCACTGATGTGGGACAGGAAGGCATTTCCCAGTCCTTGGCCGGCATGAGCACCTTTCACCAAGCCAGCGATGTCAACAACATTCAGGAATGCTGGGACTTTGCTGAAAAAGAAAAAAGGGGAAAAAATGACTGAAATGAAACAGAAAATCTCCTCTGGGCGCTACGATGCAGAACTAATTTTAAATTCTTTTGTTTATCCAGTTTCTCAAAGGCACAGATTTAATTTTCTCCACTGAAATGTTTTTATTTTAAAGTACTTTACAAAGTCAACGCTATGCATGTTGCTTCTCTATAAGAAAGACAAAATACTAGGATTTGAAATAATAATAATAACCAGCCAGGAGCAATTCAACACCACCAGGGGCAAAATTTATGAGCTGAAACAAACAAAAGAATACTATATTATCCTAAGGACATTTCTATATTAAATAAATGTTAATATAGTATAATCATAGCTTGAATTTAACATTTTTGATCAGATGTTATATAATGTATTCTCTCTTTCACTCATTTTCATTAAGAGTTGATTTAAAAAAAAAAAAAATCTTATTTGATCAGATTTTGAAGTCAGTTCCTTAAAAGGTTTGATTGTAAAAAGACTTATTTTTGTCAGAGCAACTGTGTAAAAGATAAGTGTTTTAATAAGTGAACTACAAAGTTATTTTACAAAAGAATAAATAATGTCGCTAGAAATTATAGTTAATTTTTTTTTCTAAAAGCTGGAACCGTAGCTATGCATATCGAGGTGAAAAGAAAGTGTAAAGATGTTTATCTTTTAAAGAGGTGATGTCCACAGGTGATCGCAATGTTGATTTTGTTCAAAAGCAGTAAAAGGCTGATTCTGTGAAGAGCAAAGAAAGACTCTTTCTCTTTCTAGGGTGCTTTATATTGTAAAATAATTTTTAAAAAATCTGTAGGATTTTCAGTCTGCCGGGCAGGAGTATAACATGGACACCCATGATCTTAAATGCCACAGTTAAAAAAGGGTCATTTGTCAAGATTGCAAAATATACAAAGGGTCACTGTGGGAAACCTCTACCAAGCTCTGGAATATGGAGCTAAAATCACAAGAACCACTTAGGTCTTATTTTAACCTTCCTCACCCCGGTCTCTGGTGTTGGAGGAGTCTGTGGATCGACCCTGACACAATGTAAATGTGGATTGTGGTCACACAAGTCGGTATTCTGGACAGTGTAGAGTGCAGATACAGGACTCGCCGGCTCGCAGTCCTGACTCATCACTATCAGAGAAAGTGGAACAAAAGAGACTCTGTACCGTTGCGTACTTCAAGATGTACAGACTGTTTCATACATTAAACATTCATAATCGCTTGGCATCTTCAATCCATCCATCCATCCATTTTCTATACCCGCTTCATCCTTTGCAGGGTCACGGGGGTCTGCTGGAGCCTGTCCCAGAATGCTTTTTAAGCGTTATGAGAAAAAAATTGTGATATTAAAAAAGTGGTGGAAGCTTTACAGTCCCAATTTTTTGTGTTCCAGGCTTGAGATGAAAAAAAGTTTATGTATATTTATAAATCGAGGAAGATGATGAGAAAAAACATGAAATATCTTGAGTTCATGCAATTTGCAAAAACATGAACATCAAAGGAAATATTATTTAATTTTAGTGTCAGTCCAATTCACAGCAAAAGTCATCGAAGGACTTCTGAGTTATAATCATTTCAATTAAGAACAATCATTTTAAACACAGTGTAACACAAACATTGAGATACAAAAGTGATAATGTGTCTATACTTTAATTTGAAAACTGAATAAGACGTGACATATTAGTCCAATCATGTGCGATAAAAGCAATAAACGACAGTCACACCTGCCGTCAGCTACCAGCAGACACAAATCTACAAGAATGGATGAAAAATAAAAGAATCATGGTTTTGGAAAAGTTTGCACAAACGGAAATGGTTCGGACGGACTTTAAGAGAGCAAATGTCCAAAAACTTTGATGAACTGAAACAAGACTGCAGAGAAAAACGAGTCAAAATTCCTCCACAATGATGGGAGAGACTAAAAAGTCATACAAGAAACAATGACCTCACGTTATTGCGTATAAAAGAGGATATACAAGCTGTTGAATCATTGGGGTACTCAGTACTGCCCACGTGATTTTTACTTTCTCTCAGCTTAAATTTATATTTTGTTTGTCTGAGATTATTTTCCTTTTATTTACACACCCACACACAGACACACCAAAGCACACGCACACAGATTTCAGTACTAAAAGAGCGGGTCACAACTTCTGCATGACTCTATTTTATCTTCTTTTCAACCAGCGGTACACGGTAATTGATGTGTAAACCACACAATGGCAATCTGGGAAAGAGTAGAGGAAGCCAGTTTGAGAAAAGTGGGGAGAACTGGTGAGCAGCAGTGTGTTTCGTGGCGAGACGAGCACTGCGGAGGTAGTTTGGTTGGTTTGAGGTTGATGGAGAAAGTCAGCGTGAGTTGCACCGCGTCTGTGAAGATTCAGCAAAAACAGTGCAGAGAGGGGAACTCTGGTATTTTGTGAGGAGGTCCAGAGTACCAGAAAACAATGTTAGAGTTGTACAGACATGTATGATGCCAGCATGACAGTGGGGAGGGGTTTAGTTGGAGTGAAAGGGGGGTTTCAGGTGGAAGTGGGACTACATCAAGGGCCCCTCTAGTTTGCTGTGATGATGGATAGGTCGACAGTTGCAGTCAGATGTTTGCGGATGATACTGTGATCAGTAGTGAGAATGAAAGTGCAAAAATTCCTAAAGAGATGAAGGTGTGTGGCAGAGAGAAGAGGAATGAAGTTCAGTCAAAGCAAGAGAGGATGTAAAGAAGGCTGAAGAAGATGCAGGACTTTAAATACTTGTGCAATGGGAAGTGTGGAAAAGGATGAAGAAGAAAGTGAAGACAGGGAGGAATGGGTGGACAACAGGGTTAAAAAGTGTTAACAGTTCTCACATAATTAGATTAGGACTATTTTATGTTGTGGATTAATGAGAGCTAGAGTTTAGAGGTGCAGGACTGGTTAAGCCCTGAAGTATTTCCTTTATGTTTTCAAAATGTCACAAGTTTATGCAGTGGCTGAGTAAGAATGATCTTCATGCACTTGGATCTGGAAAAATGTCTGAAAACGCTGTAGTATATACACATCTAGCCAGAAGTCATAACTTTTATGATGACACACCAGAGGAAGCCAGTAAGCGATGTTGCTGTTTATAATCATAGCGCAACAAATCCTCACTTTGCTGAAAAATTGCTAATAAACACAACAAAAGCAGCAGCATGCACAGCTTTACAGTTTGCCATTGATTTTTTATTTTATTTCTCAAAAGGTTGGCAGGATAGACAAGCAGCTACTGCACAACTGCACAGCCTTTCATCCAATGGATGTTTTTATTTGCATGGCTGCTGGTGTCGATAGAAGTGCATGATTTTGTCTCGTAGTGCAGATCTCATCGACCACATAACGACCACAGCATTGTTCTGTGATTTCACCGCGGCCATGGCAAGAGCGCCATCGGAGCCTACTACGACTGTGAGGTGTGACTAATGCGTGAATGAGACCCCATACCTGGCAGGTTTGTGGAATTGGCAGAGGAAATCATAGCGTTCGTCTGGAATGGGCACTCTGCTTTCATTTGGGTCAATGGTGCAGAAGGGGAAATTTTCAGCTGCAGCCTGGCTCTTTGTCAGCACGTTGAAAAAGGTCGACTTCCTGAAAATAAAAACAGCAGTGCGGTCAAGACGTACGAACGTGCTTATGTGCAGTTTTACAGAATGAACATGAAGCACTTCGGATTATTATGCAAGGTTATTATAGTTTTGGATACAAGGTATAAAAATGTCATTTTAATCAACTAACTAACTGAGGTCACGAGTAGGCCTGTGTTGAAAAGATTGATTCTCCGATTTTAAATCGATTCTCATATTAATTCCTAAAAATTGATTCATATGTCTAAAGATCGATTTAATTTTTTTTTTTTTTTTTTTTACAACTTTTGGTATTTTTTTGTTTATGCCAAAAAAGGAATATTTTGTTGGACACGAGAATAACTGGTGCCATGTTTTTGCCTTTAGATATGTTTAAAGGTATGAAAACATTAAAGTTTTCAGTTATAATTGCATAAATTGTCTATATTTCTTTGCTTTATATACTGTCTTGGGGTTACATTTGCATAAATGTTAAAAACCAAATTCTCATAAATGGGGAAAAAAATAAAAGCGATTTCTTTCGTCCTCTGTTTGCTGCCCTGGATCTGTTTGGTAATTCTGCCACACGATGTTTCTGAAAGCAGTTCTATCAGCATTCTGGGAGGTGATTGGTCCTTACAGCATCATTAGCTGCCAATACTTGCTGTTGAATCTCAATATAATACTAGTAGTAATATATTGCATAACTAGACAGTCATATAATTCATGCAACAGCTGAAAAAACAGTTTTATTAACAGTAACCCAAATCAATATTGGATCGAATCAAATCTTGATAATCCATTGTGAATCTTAAGAATCGGAATCGAATCGATTCTTGATATTTGAATCGATCCCCAGCCCTAGTCACGAGTCAGAAAAGCTCCATTCAGTATTATATCATTTGTAAGGTTTGATGATCTTATGATCGGGCTGTAAAGCCATAACGCAGCTTTTTTTCCTAAACCTATGGGCTCGAAGTGTCTTCAAACTACACTGCGGTTCACCCTGAACAGTTCGCCAGTCCATCACAGGACCAAACAAGACGAACAATCACTCTCACACCAGAGAAAACCCACCCACACACACACACGCATGCAGGGATAACACACAAACTCCACACAGAAATACGCTGGCTGATATTTGAGCCAGGAATTGTCTTGTTGTGAAGCAACAGCATTAACCACCACACCGCTGTGTTACCCATTTATAATAATAATAACAGCCCCGTGCTCCCAGTGTGGGCGGTTGCCCCTTCAAGGTCCAGCAGAGACCCGGGAGCTTCAGGGTTTTATCTGCGTTGGATTCTCCTGGATGATAAATCTCCAGTGTTGTTAGCCTCACTTACACCTGGGAACTTCACTTCTTCATGTATGCTTCCTCTTTCAATATGTTTGGTGTTTTATATCCTCAGATGTTCTCTCTTCTTGCTGTTGTTGTCGTTTGGTATTGATTCATCTGCACCTTGTCACCATCACCGCCTAATTGGCCACCAACGGTTTATCCCACAAAGTCTTTGCTCTTTTGCTCTTTCTTTCTTTTCCAACCCGGTTATGACGTTCCACGTGCATCATGCCTTTGCCTACAGGCATGACCCTGCTGTTATGTTGGGTGTGTGGCCTCGGGGTCGGGGCTGGTTATGGTCAGGATCTGGCCTCTATCACTCCTGCACTCAGGGATTGCAGCTGCACTGCTTTGATTCAGCACATTCACATTCATTACACCACAAATGAGCAGGATGTTTGCTCATACTGGCAGATATGTGTCCATATACATTGATTGTAATTATTGTTGTTATATTATTTTCAGAGGTGTCAAGTAACAAAGTACAAATACTTTGTTACCTTACTTAAGTAGAAATTTTGGTTATCTATACTTCACTAGAGTAATTATTTTTCAGACGACTTTTTACTTTTACTCCTTACATTTTCACGCAATTATCTGTACTTTTTACTCCTTACATTTTAAAAACAGCCTCGTTACTCTATTTTATTTCGGTCTTTAAAGAGAAACTATCCAGTTAAATTGCTCCGTCCGGATAGAGTGAATTTGGTTGTGGTTGTTTCAGATGTTCTTGTCCAGTTTTGTTCTTACATCCGTTCCCTCAGATTCCTGCAACTAAACTTGGATGTACATTCCAATAAAGGTTAGGATAAATGATAACACGCCTCTGAAGTTTGACTTTTTGCACCATTACAATACTTATAGGCAACTAGTCATCATATCTCCTGCTCTCTGAAACACATGTTAATGCTCAATAGTACACATATATGGTTCTTTAATATATTTGCATTATACTAAGATGCATTCATTTCAATGGCTTTAGTTCTTAATGGCCTTTTCCCCCTTACATTACTTTTACTTTTATACTTTAAGTAGTTTTGAAACCAGTACTTTTGTACTTTTACTTGAGTAAAAAACTTGAGTTGATACTTCAACTTCTACAGGAGTATTTTTAAACTCTAGTATCTAGTTTAAATCTAGTATCTATAAATCTAGTATCTACCTGAGTAATGAATGTGAATACCTTTGACACCTCTGAGATTATTTTAGTTTGCAAGGTGGGAAATCCCTTATTTTCGAACAACTTATGCACCTCCCAAAACATGTAAAGAAAAAAAGTCATAAGTTGTGTGCAAACCTCAGTGTTTTTACACATGAAGAGCAATGTTCTCTGTGTATAAGTTGTTTTGCATGTATTTATATTTGCGATATTAGGAATGCAATCATAGTTGACGGGGAGGTGCATGTTGTATATTCAGTAAGAAAGTCATAATATTAACAGCAAAAAAAAAATAACTTACCCAACATTGGTCATGCCTACTTAGCCGACACCGGTTTATCCACAAAGACTTTGCTCTTTCTTTCTTTTCCAACCTTGAGCGTATCCGTTCCGTTTTAAGGTTTTTTCGGCTACCTGGTTATGACGTTCCATGTGCATCGTGCCTGTGCCTACATGTATGACCCTGTTTTTCTGTTGGGGGTATAGCCTTGGGGTTGGGGCTGGTTATGGTCAGGAAAAGCCCTGCTCCTGGGGTCTTGTCTGATCTGCCTCTATCACTCCTGCACTGCTATGATTCAGGCCCCAGCGCTGTCTTTCAGAGCAGAATTTCAACACTACTAGTAAGACTTCTGTTTATCTGCCACCTATTTAGTCTGATGGTGATAAATGCCTCGCAGGTCCTTTCCCTTCTGCGATGGCGTCTCCTCCTCCCTTTATGTTTCTCCTGCCTAAGACGTTTGCTGAGGAATTCATCACCTGAAATCATCCTGTGGGGGTATTTGTTTCATCCTAGATGGTAGCTATGAGACTTGCCAGACCTCCTTCTTCTTGGTGTACAGTCTGTGGGTGCTGGATTTAGGATGAAACCATCCATGTATTATAAGGAATGTTCTTGTCTTGACCTCAGTGGCCTCCCTCTCCTGCTGTGGACAGGTTATCATACCAGCACCACATCTAATTACTGGAATTCACACCTGAAGATGGCTCAGACTTTCCATTCCCGTGGCTCTCCGGGACCAGCCTTACACTTTATAGGAACCTGGTTTTGCCTGACTTCTGTAGGGCCTCTTCCTGATTGCCATTTTGCAATTTGCTGGTGGGATCTTAAGGTGTTGATTGAATCGAATATGCTGCGATGTTAGTGCAACCCCTTCAGTGCCATTTAAGCATATTTATCCTGTCCAAATGGCTGCTTGATGATTGAACATATATCCCGAGCCAATGAGTGTTGATCTGGCTATGTAAAACAGCAGTGGGGATGGATCAACTTGATTAAACTAGAGTTTTGTTTTGGTTTTGTGGTCCCTTTGTAAATCATTTGCAAAATATTACAGCTTTTATAGATATTCTGCTGTCTCCAGGTCACATGTTTTATTGTAGGACTGGTTTGGGAAGTGAGCCTCTTTGTGTTTTTGCTTGAATGCCCCGTTAATTTTGATCATCGTGGCTGTCAACAAACGAGCTGCCTAAATCAAGGACACGAGACTATTGCATTGTTTCCTTCAGTATACGTCTATTTAATTTGTCTGCAAGAGCAGTAGAAAATAATATTCAATAGCTCATAAAATAAAATATGGGTTTCATGAATAGTTAAAGGATGAAATTGAAGAAATAAATGTCCAAACAGTGTCTGCACAATCAGTGTCATGAATCAAATGAAGCTGATGCACAAGACAAAAGGTGAGTGCAGATTCGTATCTGCAGCAGCAAACTGGTGAACTGTGAAGAGCTGAGGCAGTTGCTGATTCTAAGGTGGGTCTATTACATAAGCGTAACCTTTTTTCCTGCCTTTTAGCAAACAAAAAAGACAGCCAGTTCCTAGTGTGAGGTATGCAAAGTCACACCCAACTAACAGCTGGATCTGAAAACCGTCCATTCATAAAGGAACCAGAGGAGGGTAGATGAGCCCTGCTTTGACACAGATGAGGCCTGGCAGGCCGCAACATCACTGAGTCCTACTTCTTATACCAGGAAGAAATTATGGTTTCGCCGCTGTAAAAAATGAAAAACACTGGACACTGGAGAGTGAAATCTATATGCAGTATTCTCCCGGCAAAACTGCAACCAATACACATCACATGAGAGCAAACATAGGAAACTGCAGCTGTATATAATATATGCACTCTAGATATTTTGTTAATGAGTGCTCAGAATTTTTTTAAATCCCCTCATTCCATTAAAAGTTTGATGAAAACAATAGGACCCACTATATTTATAAGAAATTGCTGCATAACATGTCAACATAATGTCCTTTTCATCTGTGGCTTTTTTTAGGCTGCCTTTTCACTTGACGATGACTCACACGGTACTTTAAAGATCCGCAAAGCGAATGAGAACCTGTCAGCTGATAAGTGGATGTAAACCTTTACCTGTAACTCAAAAAGGGCTACAGGGGTACACAGGGTTTACTAACGAGGACTTTGTATGAAGGAACGTTTTCATAGACACTGACGAAGAGGATTTTTATTTGACCGGTCTGACCTCGTCTGACCCACAAGCCTAATTCAAAAAGAGCTTCAAATGTGAATATATCAGTGTGATTCACCTGCAGAGCTGTCAGGAACGTAACCCGCTGGCCAACGGGAGTCAGTGGGGATTCAAAACAAACGGACAAGATACGGTATGTTGCTCAAACACTTTAAAAGACAGAACGCTGGTATCCATGTAAGGTATGACAAGGGTTGGCGGGGACACTTGGCTCCAGACTCTGAACACACTCAAAGGCAAAGCTGCAGTTGTTGAGAAGCACATTCACATTCATTACACCATGAGCAGGATGTTTGCTCATACTGGCAGATATGTGTCGATATACACTGATTATAATTATTGTTGTTATATTATTTTAGTTCGCAAGGTGGGAAATCCCTTATTTTGGAAGAATTTATGCACCTCCCATCCAAACATGTAAAGAAAGTCATAAGTTGTGTGCAAACCTCAGTGTTTTTAGACATGAAGAGAAATGTTCTGTGTATATTTTGTTTTGCATGTATGTATATTATGTATATTTGTGATATTAGGAATGCAATCTTAGTTGACGGGGAGGTGCATGTTGGTAAATTCAATGAGAAAGTCATAATATTAACAGGAAAAAAAAAAACACAACTTACCCAACATTGGGCAGGCCAACAATTCCTATTTTGAGTGAGGTGCCAAACCTTCCAATCAGCGGTGGCGGCTTTGGAACAGCGTCTCCCTTTGCCTAACGAAGACAGTGTAGAAATATCTTCAGTCAGTGAGCACCCACACGTCTACATATACTGTACACCCATTTTTTCCCTCCCTTGATTGGATGAATCTCCTTAAGAAAACACACCTTTTTTGGAGCCATATCTGACACTTAACTCTCAGTCGACTTCAGCGGCGGTTCACAAACTCAAAGAAGCCCGTTCATTAGCAGAAAAGGGATCTAAGATCAGTCCTCAGATGTAACCAGGCGACTGCACTTCAACTAACGCGCTCAAAATAGCACATGCAGCCTCTAGAAATGTAAGTTGACACTGTACACGGGAAAGCTGACCAGCGCCTCCAAATATAGCTGTTGATTGTTGAATGCAGATTGATGAGCACCAATAAAAAAACTTTTACCACTTATAAGACATGTAATATCTTTCAAAGGAGAGCTGCTTCACTGACTTTAAGGGGCACTATAGATTAACATTAATTATCACTTATTTTCATTTGGTGTTTGCCTGTTTTACAGCTAAAAATCCTTATTGTTTAATAAATTCTCTTAATATGCACAGATATGTTAATTTATGTTCTCCTGACATGGCCTTCACCTTTAAAGGAACCAATAATGCACAAATAATGATAAAAAAGGGGGGGGGGGGGGGGGGGGTATCCAAGGGGAAAATAAAAGATAAAATGCAGGATTGTAATTTTATAAAGATTTTTAAAATAAATAAGCTGTTAAACTGTTTTATATATGAGCAATCTAATTCATTTCAAGCCCCCAAATTTCTATATGAGAGAAAGACACACAAGTGGGCGAAGTGGGCGGAAGCTTCTTGACATAATCTACCGACTTGTGTCCACTTTTTCTACCCTGAGCCTCCTCTGAACCACTGTGATCCGAGGGGAGTCGCGAGATGTGAATGTGCAGCTTCAGCACCACAGAAATGAAGCGAACCATCCCTTCACACGTAGTTTACTCCAGCCCCCTTTGAGAGAAACAGGTGTAGCCACATGAGCACTCAAAATTACAACAATTAGTTAAACGTCCTCAAATAAACTTCCCTCCGCAGAAGTACAAATTAAAGCACACAGGGGCACAACCAGAAAACCGCTGGCCGATCCAGCAGCAGGTTTCTGGTTTAACATGCAGAAAATGAGGCTCTAATAATCTGGATTTGGGGCAAGAGCAGGGTGGCTTTGTAGAAAGAATTTAAATGAATAGGTCTGAATTAATCATTTATCTTTTGTTGATGGATGCACCCCCACTTAGACTCACCACAATAGATGCAGAGCGTTTTGTTCGACCAAATAAATCATTCCCATTGTTTAAGGTACATTGATCAATCTAATGGCTTGTAATAGGCTCCTAATTGCCACAGAGAAGTGCTCACAAATGGAGTCCAGAATTACAGATTCAACTGGGAATTTTCACTTGAATGACAAGGAAAGATCAAGTTATCCCATCTTGTTGGAAAAAAAAGAAGCTCTGAAAGACCATATATTATATTCTTCTGCAACCATGCATTTCTTTAAGGAAAATATTTTAAGCAAAGACTGAAGTGTGTAGCCAGCGTTTATCAGACCTCAGTGATCCTATGATTCCATCACACATTTTTGTGTTAGGACTTCCTCCAGTCATAGGGTTATCTTAAATTGTCAAGATATCACACTGAGCAAGTGATGGTGTACACAAGAATATCAACACTTGAACAGAAAGACCTGCAGCTGCAGTATCTTTCTACCAATGGTGCCAGACAAAAAAAATGAGAAAATAGCTGTATTATTATTATTAATATGATTATTTTTAAATGAAAATGTAAAATTAAATGAATGCTGAAGCTATTTTCCGATTTATTATGAAGGCATTATATTGGATAGAAATGCATTTCAGTTTTCTAAACGCTGGAATTAATTTAACCTCTTTAGCAACAATCAGCTGTGCTCGTGTATAAAAGCCAGTTAATACTGTTAACAGCACTCTGCCAAATTGTCATGATTGCAAAAAAAATGATTCAATTTTCTTGGCAGCGCTCAGTCGTTGATGAGACTGATTTTTATTCATCCTTCCAAAGGTGGGGCTTTAAAGCAAAAAAAGGAAGGAGAAAAGGAGTATTTGAACAAATTGCGCCTGTGTTTACTGGCAGCATTCATCCGCTATAATAGAGCATTATTAGCCCGTTTTTGAATAGTGTGATGCACATCTTTCGGTCAAGCCTTTTCTCTCTCTGGAAAATTGCTTTAACTTTTAAAGGGATGATGAATCACATCAAAGCAGCTCAATTTTTACATTTATACCATTATCTCAGAGCGTTTTAACATGCCATGGAACATGATGGCTTTATTGAATTTTGATAGCGACGAGGTGGAAAAATTAAGGATTGGAGTTTAGGGGAAACTGGTGGTTAACTGCATCATTTTGATTGTCAACAATTTCATTAACGACGTGATTTGGCTGGTTGTTAGATTGTATTCCTGAAATATAAGACGGGCATCATGCCTACACTTAAATCCCTTGCGGCCTCTGGTGACAGCTGAAACTTTCCCCACCTATAAAACACCCCTTATTTTATGAAAACAGCATCACGAGAAGCTCAAACACAAATGAGGTCGGAATCAAACTTTAAATTTACACATTGATCAGAGTAGTCGTTTTTCCCTCCCCTCCAAATTTGCAGACACTTGTGGTTTTCCTATCATCTCGTAAATGCGGTCCGACAGGTGGGTTCTTAATGGTCTGGAGTGTTTAAACTTCATTCACATCTTTTTTGCCAATAATAACAAGATGATGTTACAATAAGAAACAAAACATCACCAGTTGTTTCATTCTGTGCATTAACTGTGGCATACCAGACACACAGCAGCAGCACACACACTCACACACACACACACACGCACCGGCATACAGACTGTTTGAATAAAGTCATCTGCGACTTATCGCTCAGACTCACCGTGTGAGTTTAAATCATTTTCTCGATGACGTGCTGCGCATGATCTGAATATAGAAAATGAGAATGGAAGTCTAGACCCAGACGGATGCGACCACAATCCCTAAACCGGTTTAGAAATGAGTGAAAGGCTTACCTCGTGGAGATTTGGATGTTTAACGTCAATTCGGTAATGAAAAGAGACATTGCGCCTTCGTGTGAGAATGCATTAAAAAATAACTGTGCATTAAAAAAAAAACACAACAAATCGTGTCTTGTATGACAGTCGGAGCAGAGGCTGCACAGCACTTGATTGACGGCGGGGTTTTTGGTGTTTCTGTCTGCGGTCGGGGCTCCCATTGGCTCACTTGAAACCCCGTCCACGGACGCGGCCACCAGATTGGCTGCGCTTCCTCTCCAGCTGTACTTCAAAGAACACGCACGCTACAACTAGGTAGTGTTAGGAGCCGCGAGCCAAGAGAGAAACCGTGTGACCCGAGTCAGCACGGCCAATCTGAACCGGATCGGAGCCGCACAAGCGCTGACATCGCGAGTTCCCACCCCAGCACAGACCCTGGATATGGCTACGTCTATACTTGGGGTGAGTCTCGCTTCGCCTCCGTGCGTAAAAGTTGTGCGTAAAGTTACCGTCTCCTACTTTCATTTGGAACAGAGTACGTCTTCCTCCAAAAGTAAACACGCATGTTTTCACTTCTGTTATTATACTTTAGTACTATGTGACGGCAACTCTTACTTAAGTTATCTTTGTGCATTTTATTTGTACATTTCTCCACGTTAAAGAAGCACGCGCCTATGTGTTTTGAAAGAAAAACAGACCTATGTAGTGGTTTTGATATTATTCGACCCAGTGTGGTGAATTTTCTTAGAAACTTCATTAAACTGAACATGAATATTTCTTATGGGTCTACTTTTTTCGATGCACGTGTACAGAAGCTTAACTGGAATTCATTTTCGCGTCTTTTTCCCCCACCAAAAGTGTTTAAATTCACTTTTATAATTAAGTTGGAGTCGTGTTTGGAGCTTACATTTGCAAAGAAGTTAAAAATTATTCCCCGATGGCAATGTTTTAAGTTCATATTTTGTTTTGTGTGTTTCCTGCAGGAAGAGCCACGGTTTGGAACGACACCTCTAGCGATGCTGGCTGCAACTTGCAACAAAATCGGTAACACTAGTCCTCTCACAACTCTGCCCGACTCCAGCGCGTTTTCCAAAGGTGGATTTCATCCGTGGAAAAGGTCCTCCTCCAGCTGCAACTTAGGATCCAGTTTGCCCGGCTTCACGGTCGCGACGAGCCGCGCGTCCACGGGACTACCGGCGAGCAGCGGCGGCGCCGGCGGCAGCGCCTTCTGCCTGGCCTCCACCTCCCCGACCTCCTCGGCCTTTTCCACCGAGTACAGCGGCCTGTTTTCCAACTCCGCGGGCGTCACGAGTACGCAGGAGTCGGGCCAGTCCGCCTTCATCTCCAAAGTGCACACGTCTGCGGAGAGCCTGTACCCGCGGGTGGGGATGGCGCACCCGTACGAGTCGTGGTACAAGTCCGGGTTCCACTCCACCATCTCCGGCGACGTGGCCAACGGCGCGTCCTCGTGGTGGGACGTGCACACGAACCCGGGCTCGTGGCTGGACGTGCAGAACCCGGCGGGCTCCCTGCAGACCTCGCTGCACACCGGCACGCCCCACCAGGCGGCCATCCACTCGCAGCTGAGCGGCTACAACCCGGACTTCTCGTCGCTGACGCACTCGGCGTTCAGCTCCACGGGCATCAGCCCGTCCGCCTCCCACCTGCTGTCCACGGGCCAGCACCTGCAGCTGACGCAGGACGGCTTCAAGACGGTCATCCCCGCCTACACGGACGCTTCTTCCGCCGCCAACGCCATGATCTCGGCGGGGGGCGGCTCGGGCATCAGCGGCTCGTCCAGGTCGTCCCGCCGGTACTCGGGCAGGGCGACGTGCGACTGTCCGAACTGCCAGGAGGCGGAGCGGCTGGGGCCCGCGGGGGCCAGCCTGCGCAGGAAGGGCCTGCACAGCTGCCACATCCCCGGCTGTGGTAAAGTGTACGGGAAGACGTCGCACCTCAAGGCGCACTTGAGGTGGCACACCGGCGAGCGGCCTTTTGTCTGCAACTGGCTTTTCTGTGGCAAGAGGTTCACCCGCTCCGACGAGCTGCAGAGACATTTACGCACGCACACGGGCGAGAAACGCTTCGCCTGCCCGGTGTGCAACAAGCGCTTTATGCGCAGTGACCATTTGAGCAAGCACATCAAAACGCACACGGCGGGCGGAGGAGGCAAAAAGGGCAGCGACAGTGACACCGACACCAGTAACCTGGAGACGCCGCGGTCCGAGTCCCCGGAACTCATACTGGACGGGGTGAACCCCAGAATTAAGGATCCGTCTTCTCACGACGAGCCCTGAGGCTCCAAAAAAAAAACAAAAAAAAAAACGAGGAAAAAAAAGCAGCTTCAAAACCTGCTCTGAGATTAAAACGGGTCCCATTTGAAAGACAATAAAAGGAGAAAATATCTCAAGAGGTGATTTCAAAAACTAAAAAGAAATACATATATATAAATATACATATAAATTCTCCATGGTCATGCTGAGCATTTCATTCTTAAATTCATCTAAGGAAAAAAAAATAATAATGATGAAAATAAGTGAATCATTTTACTTGTTGGCCTTGGGGGATTTTCAGATGGGCCTAAATAGACTTCCGCTCGCAAAAGAACTGGATGTCTGGCTGAAGGTGCGCGGAACCTGTTGAACTTTGATTGGACAATGTGAGTCGCATCTTGTATATTGACCACTAAACTCTGTGTTATTTTCATGTAAATGTTAGGCTATGATTGTTTCATCGGTGTTGTTATCCTGGAAATCAGGGAGTTTACTTTGGACGCACTTTGTGGATATGTATGTAATACAGCTTTTTTTTTTTTTAAACTTTGGTTAACCATTTTATTTCTTTGCTAAAAAAAAAATATCTATATATAAATGTTTACCTGTATAAAGTCACACGTATGAGGCTTTCATTTTATCGTAATTAAAACGTCTGAAAAAAAAGGCTTTTACTGTGTGATGTAGATTTTATATGTGTTTGTTAAAATTTAATATGACAAATATATAAGCGTTAATAATAATAATTCCGTTTAAGAATTTATTTCGAAGCGTGAGTGTTTTTTTGCCACTTAAAATAACCTACAGTATCTTCACCGTTTGCCTCCCTGTGGAATAAATCAGTGTTTAATGCCCCGGAAAAGACATTTCATGCCTAAATGAAAATCTTGTTAAATGGTATTAATTATGACTTGGAGCACATCGCAGCCCCATGTGTCTTGTATTTGCGATTAGGGATTCGTGTCTTATCAAATATCTAATTAATCTCCGAGACATCTTTTGTTCAGTCTCACTTTATCGTGGGGTTTCCAAGGGGGTTCACTGACAAAGGTCCCCGAATATTTATTCTAATTGTCCAAATTAACTGCTTCAATTTGCATACCAATCGATAGAACCAAGAATAAGGATAAGGCTTCCTTTCTCTTGGCCAGAAATCCCATAAATGTTGCAGGAACAGTTCCTTAAACTCAGGGAAAAAAGAAGGGGGCAAAGAGTCACATGCAAATGCGGAATTTGTAATGCTCTTTGCGCGGCGCAGTCAAACGGCGACTGCGTGTTATTTGAATTTCAGTGGCCCCGCATTGAAAGGGTTCAAGGATGCTCCCTGACTTCTTTGTGCTTACCCAGTGCAGCGTCCGACTCGCGAAGAAAAAGCCGTGGAATAATTACAGCGTGAATCCAGGACTGGGAATACGTCACGGAGGAGCATCTCATCCAGACAGCCTCTCTTTTCAGGAGGATGTTAAATTGACCAGAAGGCAATAGAGGGAAATTATTTTCATTTCCTTTTGTGCAACAGCTGCTTGGAGGAAAGGGCCAGGATAGTAAAACTATGACATTATGCTTCCAATTCGAATTTGATGAAAACATTTAAAAGAAAAAATGCACAAAGTATACCGTTAACAACAAAGGAAAATTATAATTATTTTATCAAGATTCTTTTTTTTAGTCAAATAAACAGCTGATTTGTTTTTCTCTCCATCCAATTTAAAAAAAAAATGTGTAGTATAAAAAAAACTTGGCACAGGGAAAACGGGAGACAAATTGATGCCTATGTGTTTTAGTAATGTATATGATTTTAATTCAACACCATGTTAATACATTATGTTTACATATATATATATATATATATATATATATATATATGCATTTTAATTTGATTTTTATTTTAAGCAGGAAAATATAGGGCGAATTTGATGTAAGGGTAATTTATATATATATATCACATCATTTTAACAGAGGAGTTGAATTCTCTGTTAAAATGTAATTATTATTCTAAATAATAATAATAAAAAAGAACTATAACTACAAAAATTTAAACAGAAGTCCATTAAGCTGTTTTTTGGTTCTAAGTAATGTAGGTTACTGTTGTTTCAATATGACAAATTCACACCCTCCCCCCATATGACGATATGTTGATATTTATTTAATTACTGGTAATTAACAAGACAATTTTAAACAGATTTTTTTCTAAATTTTATTCATAAAGCATAAGTTTAACATTTTCAGCAGTTGTAAGCTGTTCAAATATTACATGTTTTCAAGAGTATTTCTATACTGACACGAGTGGGATAAAAACAAAAACCGTGTTTCTTGCAACTGAATGAAAGTGAGTCCAACATGTTCCCATCAACCGTTCAGCGGTAAAATTGCTTGCAGTATTAATCAATTTGAACCCTTTCATACAGCAGGCTTCTTAAAGAAAAAAGAAAAAAAACAAACAGCATCAGAGATAAATGAGATGTTTTTCCACATTATCTGTCCACTGCTCCCCTCTACTGGACAAAAATGAGAATAACGCACACTTAGCACAATTCCTAGAGCAGAGCCCTGGGCTACTACGGGTTTCCAAAATCTAAGTCCTCACTTAAAAAAAAGGGGGGAAATATATGTATTTTTTCACATATTTTGCACGAGGAAACAAAATGAAGTAATAAACTAGTGTTTTCTTTGTCTTCTGTCTTTGCTTCTCTCTCTTCTGTCCTTGCTTCTGCTCCTACTTCGTCCCCTGTCCTTCCTTTCGTCTCTCTTCTCTCTGCTTCTGCTCCCACTTCTCCCTCTGTCCTTCCTTTGGTTCCTCTTCTCTCTGCTTCTGCTCCTACTTCGTCCTCCGTCCTCCCTGTCGTCTCTCCTCCTCTCTCTGCTTCTGCTCCTCCTGTCAGCTGTTTTGCCTTTCCTTCCTTCTGTGCTTCTTCTGTCCCTCTCTCCATCTCCGCTGTGACACGGATCTCTACTTTGGTCCTCCCTGCGTCTCTCGCGGCTCCTACTTCTGTCCGGTCCCGCCTTGGAGCTGCTCGGTCTCTGCCTGTCCCTGCTGTTGTGCCTCTTTCTGTCTTGACCTCCCTCCGAAGTGATCTTGGCTCCAGGGCTGCGACTCCTGCTCCCCCCCCTCTCCGTTCTCCCCCGTCTCTGATCTCCAGACTCTTTAGGGCTCGGTGACCTGCTCCTGCGAGAACAGGCCTTTCTTTGACTCTTGACTTGTGGCTCGCTCTCGGAGCTGTTATCCCGACGGGACTCTCCTTTCTTGTTTTTCTTCTTCTTTCGGCTCTTGGACTTGCTGTGACCGTCTGAAGCGGAGTCATCGTCACTCTCACTGCTGCTGCTGCTGGAGGATTCACTCGAGCTGTCACTGCTCTCCTGCTTCTTCTTGTGTTTTCTTTTGCTTTTCTTCTTCTGCTTTTTGCTCTTCTTCTTCTTGGCCTTCTTCTTTTCCATCCGATCAAGTTTTCTGGAAAACAGGAAAACAAACTGCTATTGGGTACAATCTTTGAAATACATGTAAACCACTTAGATAAAAAATAGAAGGGTATTTGAAAACAATCCAGATAATGTACTTTCTGGTAAAAAAACAGGATTTAAAGAAAAAAAAAGTCTTAAAATGTATTAGAAAAATTACATTTATGAAATATCAAAAGACATTACAGCGGTTTGGCCTCTTCAACTCAGTTTAAAGTAATATTTGCTCCATATTCACATTGCAGGGTGTCTTTGTTAAACTGCAACCGTGAACATTATAAAGGGCAGCAGGTTTTTACCTGAGGAGTTTCTGCTTCTCCTTCGTCGTTAGTGATTTCAGAAATTCCACCTCAGGGTCCTCCTCCTCATCACTGGCAACAAATTGCTGGTGATGTACAAAGGACATTGAAATTAACACCGTAATCAGATCGGCATCATGCAGATATAAAAACACTTTCTGCTGCAACCTCCACAAATAACCTTTCTTTATCAGGTCTTTGACTTGGTTCAAGTTGTTGCAGCCTTGTGTAGAGATGTACCCCGGCTATAGTCTAATCCTCTCTCCCTCTCAAGGTGATCCTACTGTACACGCGTGTGCTTGTGTTCTGTCCCATGTGCACAAAGACGACAGTGCGAGACGGATGATTACCTGTGATGGATCGCTGACAATAGAATTCGTATCAAGGACACATTTTTTTAGGGCAAACCCGCTGTTTCGCATCTCCGCCATTAACTCTGAGGGGTGCATCGACGGACCTGTTGGCACAAATCACAGACTCAGAGCGCCATTGATGTCAGGCCCGCGCCGTCCGCCGTCTCCTCACTGGGAATTTCAAAAGGCTGGCTTTGTTAACAGAATGGGACATCAAATCAACTCACTCCACTTCCGGCTGAGAAAATCATACAATATCATTCTCCGCCGAAACATCAGTTAAGGGAATCAGAATACACAATAATTACTTTCTTCTCCCCCTCCCGGCACAGGAGGCAAACCATTACGGCACTCCACCATCAAGCCCACCGACTGGACTCTCCCAGCGTAAACATTATTACTGCACTACTCAGCTTGCTGATTGTACAACGAAGAATCAGCAAAAACCTGCTGTAGAACCTGAACCTGCTAAATATCACTTGTACCAACATCAACCACGTTTACTAGGAATATGTTTCATCAGGTGAAAACCCTTTATGCCTACAGAATACGACATACCTGGTGCCTCCTCTGGGGCCATAGAGCTGGCGTTGATCCCCGACAGTCCGTACAGGGGACACTCTCTGTCCGTGTTCACGTGACCCCATTTGTGGCATTTGATGCATCTCACATTACGCACCTTCGGAAGTAAACGACAGGCATTAGACGTTTCTTAAAATAACACTCCACTATCCCCGCTGCAGGTTGACCAGTTCTGTCAGATCTGAATCAGTAATTATCTCATGATGACCTGAGGCGACATGCGTCTGCTTTGACCTTTTGATCCTGGAGTGATGAAAACAATATTTTCAAGAGACTTTAACTGCTATGATTAGAAAAATAGATATTGATAAATGAGGGAAAGGTCAGTCATTTCAAATTTACCAAAACACCTGACGGTTTTGGAAGTTATTATTTTATCTTTCAAAACCTTAACTAGGGCTGAATAGGTAAGAAATTAAAGAATAACTTTCTAGAGCCTTAAACAAAACCCAAAAGACTTTATTTACATAAAGTGTCCATTAAAACTTTGATTCTTTTTTAACTGTAAATTATTGACTTGGTGTGTAATTTATTAAACTGTTCATGCAGCTGATCTCACACACAATGTTTTATTTTAATATTTATTTTTAATGAACACTGTGCCGTGAGAGTGTGCACACCTGTCTATTTCAGACACGATTATTATATAGAATATATCATTCAAACGAGAAATAAATTAACGTGTCCAATTGATCTTATCGGGCCTATCATTGATGTATCTTTTTATTATCAATGCTATAACTAACCACAGACAGCTGTGAGTCCTGATGGCTGGAGTGACAAATCCTAGCATCTCTTTTGGATAATTACGACTTCTTTACATAAAATCCTCTCCGGCTTAAGTTTGAGATAATTGAACTGAATTTTTATCTTTGTCTGTGATCTAAACTTGCAGACACGCAAACGTCTTTTTCCACATTTCCAGTGCCAAGACCAAAGAATAAAACACTTTTCTTCTGATTTTTTTTTCGTGTGAGTGTCTCATCGGTTTCACTTTTAAACTGCGATTCCTTTTTTATTGCATGTCTGGTAATGTCAAAGGGAAATTTTGTTTTTTTGATCATTAAAGCAGGGAGTGGAACTCGGGCTTGTGCATGTACGTAGCATTTTGCAATGTCAGAAATTCAGAAGACATGCACGCACATTTTTTTAAATAAATCCAGTCTGTGGCAGCAGGTTGGGAATCCCTTATGTAACACACCCGTGAAAAATGAAAACAAATCATCACACACCTGGATTCCAAATGGCTGATCTCTAATGTTCATGTCATCCTTTGCATACCTACAAAATAACAGCAATAAGTCATTAAACCAATATCCACACAGTTGCATAGAAAATACACACTTTTCAGTTGTAAGGTTTTACAAGAAAATAAACCCTTAGTGTGGTCATGGGAGGGGGGGCGGAAGCCGCAGGCGGCTGATCGAATGCATTTGATCATCAGCAACCGCAAGAGTTTTGGTAGGTTGTTGATCCGGAAAATAAAAGTATGTGTAAACACAACGCCCACAAGGAAAAACATCAGTAACCTCGAAAAAGTTTATAGGCCAAATAATTTGGAGTCCATCATTCCATAGTGAGAAGGATGATATTTATCCCCAGACATGGATGTCCCAGCAAGTTCACACCAAGGTCAAATATGCAGGGTTTTTTTTTTCCCCAATTGACTCTACAGGCCTCACTTAGCATGTCAGCGCGCATGACGGTATAATTAGAAGCTAGTTTCAAAAGGCTGCCTCTTTCCCCTGTAAAACAAGGTGGCTTGGCTTAAGTTTGCATGTGAACAGACCACATGCTTTCTGGAGTAATGTTCTTTAAACGGACAAGACCAAAGCAACTGTTTGACTACAATGCAAAAGGATACAGATCCAGATGTAAGTCGCTTTGGAGAAAGGCGTCTGCTAAGTGACAGTAGTTGTAGTAACCACAGCGTATCAGGATAAACATGTCTTGCAAAGTTCAAGTTCATTTATAAAAGCACTTTAAAAACAACAACAGATGACCAAAGTGCTGTACAAGCGAAAGGAAAATAAAAACAAAACAGGACAACGTAAAACATAAAACACATAAATAAAATTAAATAAAACAATCATGGCAAGTTAAATGCTAGTGAGTAAAAATTTGTTTTAAGATAGTCTTAGCGCAACAGGACCTGGGCAACGTCCATCCATTTAGTTTTCAATGAACTAATCTATATTCATTAATATTCAAGAGACAAATGTGACACCATCGTTTTGGAAACTAAAGCTGTAGTTTTCTATTAAACTGGTTCACACAACACCCAAAAAACATTTCAGCAGCTCTGTGCTGGTAAAATCTTCCTCCACATTGAGTAACCATAGACACAAACCCATTCATTCACACAAAAGTAAAAACAGGCTTAGAGCTGGAAGTGACACAGTTGTTGATTGCTCCTATAACGGGTTCCTTTTACTATATTTAGGGGGTTGAAGCTTTAATAAAAACAGATTTTTGCTGTATAACAGCTGATACAGCTCTTACTGCTGTGTTTCCATGTTTAGATCGTTGTTAAGACGCATCCGTGCGTCCTCATCCGTTCGTAGTCACATGACTATAGTTTGATGAATTCCGTGTTTCCAAGTGTTTATATTTTAGCTTATCCACATTACACTACAAGACATTTACTAACTTCATTAATGGCTGATATTACATCTTAAGTTGTATTTTTTAAGGGCTGAATTCACTGGAGTGCTGTGCATGTTAGGCAAAGCTCTAGCATGTTTACTTCGGTGCGTTTCAAAATGAAAACATTAATGTGGATGCAGCGTCACCCTTCTATGACTTTAGTGAGGAATAAAAAAGTTGTGCATAAACAAATGCATCAAATCTCAACTAACTGAAGCAACAATTAAAGGAATGGTTGATCAAAAATACCTCTACAACCATGTGAAAAAGAGATATCATGTTTTGGATGAAGTTGACTTCAACTTATTGCCACTACAAACTAATAACGCACTAATTCTGAAGTTTGGTTTAGCTTCGTTTAATAAATAATTACAGTCTAATTTGTCTAATAAGTGGTTTTCCTCACCCGAATTGTATTCACTTGTTTTTATTATGTTTTTTTTTTTATTTACATCACCTCTGAATAAAAGGTATATAAATACATACATACAAATGACTCTTTTGGATGAGAAAATGTTAGAATCCAGCACTTACTTCTCTCGAGGAGCCGTTTTCTGCCACTCAAACTTGCATTCTTCTTGTCCATCCTGCAAAGCAGAAGTACTTTCATGATTTTTTGTTTCGGTTATCAGGTTAGTTTTATGTTATAACTGAACAAAATGTAAACATTTCACAACTTTCTGGGAGCCCACTAACCAAGCTGGCTACTCTATTAAATGTGTTTTTAACTGTTTGGTTTATACTTTACCTCTTTTTTTTCCTCTTCTGGTCAGGCGGAGGTTGCACGGAAGGGAAGAAAGAACAAGCATGACAATATTAAAATCCGTTTCTTAAAAATCAATCACTCTTCAGAAGCAGAGGGTAGTTCAGCAGCAGTCATTTACCTTTAGATGCTCCGGGTGGAGCCTCGTACATGAAGTTGAGACCATTTTTAACTCGATCATCTCCCATCAACACCCTACAGATGAGGGGGACAAAAAAAAAACAGTTAATCAAAATTTTGAAGAAAAATCTAAATAATTTATTAAGCGGAAGGAGCCTTATTAAAGTTAATGTTCCTTAAAAATCGTCATAAAATATTAAATACTAATACTAAAATAACAATATTGTTTTAAATACTGTGGCAAGAAAAAATAATGTGAATGTTTTGGAATTAACTGGTTTCTGCTTGAATTTGATCTGATCGAATCTAACAAAAATCGCAATTTCCTTGATCTTATTTCAACAAACACACTGAATATTCCCGGTGCTGCCTGACCAAACAGTGACCAAAGCTTTGGAATTGTTGCAGGCATAACTTCATTCTGCCCCAATGAGTTCTAGCAAGCACTTGGTTAACTCTGGATCTGATCTGCACATAGTTCAGGAGGAATTTTTGACCATTCTTCTTTACAGAACTGTTTCAGCTCAGAGACATTAGTACAGCGTCTGGTTTGAGAAGTTCAAGGTAATTTCACAGCAACTCTAATCTGCCTTTGGAGTGAATCTGACAAGGTGGCTTCAAAAGATTTATTTTTGTTTTTAAGTCATTCTGCGGTGAATTTACTTTGATGCGTATGGTCATCGCCAGGCCGCGCCCCCACAGAGCCGGATTAAGCAGAGAATACCTCCAGATTTTGAGAGTGGAGAGGATGGAAAGGCCTGCCAGCAGTCCTGACCTCAACCCCCCTGAACACTTGTGGGATCAGCTTGGGTGTGATGTTTATGCCGGAGTGACAAACACAACCACGTTGGCTCACGTGTGACAAACGCTGCTTGAAGGATGGGATGCCATCCCACAGCAGTGAGTGACCAGGCTGTTGAGGCTGTGTGTGGTTCTTCTACACGCTACTGGGGCTCATGTTTGTTAAATTGATCAATTATTAAATTGCCAATATGTGTTGTTTATTCAAACTTCAATCATCCAATCCACGAAACACCCAACAAGAGTCAATGGACAAATGCGTTGTTTGGCAATGGCATTGGCAGAGAAGATTTGGCAAATGTTTTATGGGCAGAACCCACATACTCAGCTCTGCTGCTCATCCCACAAATGCATGTTCCTTACAAGTGTGTTACCATTTAAAAAAGGAAATAAAAAGGTTTTCCAACAGTGTAAGAATTATGGCAAAGAATCATTGTTACAACACAGAAAGAATCTACCAAAAATAAATATAATTATTTTTTGTGCTATATCTTTGACTCTCCTTTCTCGTTCCTATCTCCCTCTTCCTGCTCTAACCGGCTGGCCTTCGGCAGGACGGTCCCCCCTTATGAGCCATGTCCTGCTCAAGGTTTCTTCTCTGTTAAAGGGGAGTTTTGCCGTGACACTATTTCGCTTTTCTCCCGCTAGGGGAGTTTTTACGGGCCATTGTTTATTTAATAATTGCTAAGGGGTCATGCAGGGTTGCAGTTCTGGAAAGTGCTATAGCAACTTCTATAGTAATAGATTGTATACAAATAAAATTGACCTGAACTGAATTGGAAGCACGGCTGTTCAAAAATGTATATATAGTAGACTCACGAGCAGAGAAGTTTGACATTTCCTGTGATGTGTTATTATCTTCAACTTCATTGAAGAATCTGTATCATGATTTTAGAGTCATAATTTCAGTGATCTCCTGTTTGAGGGCTACGGTTCGCATCAGGAAATGCTTCTTGTTACTTTTATCGATCAAGATAGTTCTAACCTACACCTCCAAACTAAATGGGCTCCAAGTGTGTCCATAAACTACCAATAATGTTTAATAACGTTTTTATTTTTTTAAATACAAAAATAATAACTTATAATTGATTGTGACTTATCACAAAGTGTGTTAGTCAATTATTGTAACTTAGATGTAGATCAGATGGTATTATATTGCAAATGAATGCAGAAAACCAGTTAACTTGAAGGGGTTCATATGCTTTTCTTGCCATGCCACACTAGGTATTAAAATAATTATTTGCAAAGGAAGCGCAAAGCATATTCCTGAAAGTACTTTCAACCTAACCTGTTGTTGTAAGTGTCCTGCTCTTTTAGATATGCCTGCATAAGATCCTCCTGCCTCTTCTTCTCGAAAGTCAGTTTCTGTTCGGCTATCCATACCTAGAAGAGAAAGACAGATGTGGTGAATGCATATTCTCCTTGATTAATCTGAAAAAAAAAAGTTATTTTTTGAAATCTTTGGAAATGAAAGTGCCTCCTCCAACTTCTTTGCATCACTACATATCATAATTTAAGTGTGCATATCTTTCAATGTATTTGTTAGGACATTTAGCCTTTTTTTTTTTGGAAGAAACATTGGAAAATTAAGGGTGGATGATTGACAAGTCAAGGACCCACGATATCTGCAGTTCATCGTCATCAAACAAGTCTTAAATGTGAAATAAAAACAAAGATCCAGTGTGTTTCTTTACCTAACTAATGTGGTCATTTATATTACATACAAATAATATAATTAAAAGAGAGACCAGACACATGCACGCGTACGATGCGCGTACACAAACAAATGAAGAAAAAAAAAAAAATCAACACTCATAAACTAAGTCGGAAAACAACAAAAGCATATGCATATTTTATCACAAACGTCTAATGTAACATACATATTTTTTTATTTTCATTTTTTTGGAAAATAAAAGGACAACAGAATAAAATAAGCAACAAAACACTCACACAAAAAAATAAATAAAAATCAAACAAAATTAAAAACATACATATATATCACTTTGTCAATTCATATAAGATTTCATTCAGAGGATACCCTATATACACTACATGGACAGAAGTGTAAACACATTCGGAGACAAAACATACACAAAAATCATGTTATGGGTCATTAGGTCTATTGTTTGTTGTGTACCTCACCCATGTTTCCCATCTTTCTTCAAAAATATAAACTTGATTTCTAAGTCTCATTGTTATTATTTTCCTTTTCATATATGTCATTTACAAGATCCTTCCATTTAGAATGAATTAAATTATCATCCTTTAACCAATTTCTTGTAATTTGTTTAATTCTACTCTTAAAACTAAAAACAAGTGAGTATCTTTCCTCTGAATTTCTTCTGGTGTTTTTCCAAGTAATAACACCAGTGGATTTTTATCAAAAGAAACACCAAAAATATTCTCCAATTCTCTGACAGAGTTTTCCCAAAATTCAAAATTCTTATAACTATACATGACCAAAATACATGACTGTGGTGAGCTATCTGTAACATACATATTTAAGTTTTAAAAAACAATATGAAGATCAAGCTTGTGCTCTCCATTGGTTTCAATGATAGCCCAGCACCAGGGGCTACGTCTTATATCTTAAAAACAATAAAGCTGGCAGTAAAGAAGAACCTACCTTTTTAATATTTGATTTTGAAGCAGGGTGGAAATCCTTCTTACACATAAAATTGGCAAACGACTTCCCCATGGCTGCTGTCGACCATAAACTGTAAAAGTAAAACGACCACTGTTGTTAGCAGAGAGCTAAGCTGATGCTGCTGCCGCTCCGCTCCGGATGTAAACACCAACCTGACACGTCACGAACTCCTGAAAAGATAAACGCCATCAACATTTACAATATTATTAATATTAATGTTTTTTTCAATATGTTGATTAATACCAATCTATTTCAAGTGCAGCCCAGATTATTATTATATATTCGGATTTTTTTTAATTTATTTATTTTTTGTCCTTTTTGTTCATTTCTGACACTGGACATTTATCTTAAAAAAACAAAACGAAAAAGGAAAAAATAAAACGACATATTCTATCGTAAATAGTTATCTAAACACCGGGGAAGTAAAACGGTGGTAACAAATAGTAAAAATAAACAAAAAAAGTAAAATTTTTGACAGAATAAATCTTTTTTTGTAACTATAAAATCTCCCAGAAATGTTTAAATAATAAATATCAAATTGGTATCACGCTATTACAACGAATATGTTTCATTTTGGCCACGTGACTTTACTGTTTCCGTGTTAGTGACGTCAGCTGTGAAACTGAAGACGCTCAGATCAGACTGGTAAGGTTGTTTTGATTCTCTTAACTAAACTCCTCTTTCTATCAAACGTTCAAAATCAAGGTATAGTCCTTACAGTGACGTATAAAGTCGGGGGTTTGCTGCTGTTTAAATATTAGTAATAAGATGTATATTATTATTAACTTATGTTTCAAATTACATAAGCAGCTCAGGTTTGCTCAGTTAATCTGAAGACAGGACTGACTGTTTGAGTAACAATCTTGACAATCTTTGTTTCTGACTCCCTGATAGTGTGTGAATAAAATGTACCCGTCTTCCTGTGACACCTTTGTGGCTTTACCACCTTCCACTGAGGGACAACGCATCATATTTGGGAAAAACTCTGACAGGCCGTGTGATGAAGTCCAGGAGGTTGTTTACTTTGCTGCCAGAGACTATAATGCAGAGGAGAAAGTTGAGGTAGGTGACAAAAATAAATATTTAATATAAGCCCTTAGTTTTCTACCAGACCAGTTGACAGCTATTAACAGTTTTTTTTTGTGTCCTGTGACATTTGTAAATAGTGTACCTACATAGAGATTGCACAGGTTGCCCATACTTATGCAGTCGTGTTGAGCAGACCGGCATGGCTCTGGGGGGCAGAGATGGGAGCAAATGAGCATCAAGTGTGCATTGGAAATGAGGCAGTGTGGGGCAGAGAGAGTGCCGACGGTGAGGAGGCTCTGCTCGGCATGGATCTTGTCAGGTAAATAATCTCTAAAACAAACAATCATTCCATGCTCCTGTCAGATGATTAACTATACTCCTTACTCTTGAGTTGCAAAGTGTATTTTAATTACTTTATAAGACACTAACAGGGTATTTTTTTAGTTGTTTTTTTGCCAGATCTAAGTCTAAGTTTGTGACAAGATGATGGATGACACTTGCATCTGTGATTCCCCGACTGTACAGGCTTGGACTAGAGAGAGGTGATACAGCTGAGAAAGCTGTCGGTGTTATCGCTGAGCTGCTGGAGAAGCACGGTCAGGGAGGATCGTGCATGGAAGATGACAGTGGTTTCACCTACCACAACAGCTTTCTCGTCTCAGACAGGAAGGAGGCATGGGTGCTGGAAACGGCAGGAAAACATTGGGCAGCAGAGAGAGTGCAAGGTAATTACCAGGGGAGGATAATAGAGATTTGAAACTTAGTAAATGAAAGCAAAACTCACTTTAAGCACCGCATTTATTTACACAAAAGCATGGTCCACATATCAAGCAGTAATACATATCGTTAAGCTATGTGAAAACTAGTACTTCAAAGGTTTGACAGTAAATGATCAACTTGTATATCTTAAAATTTTCTGAATGGAGATAGGAAAGATTCACACTTGCTATTTCAGAGAATGAAAGTGAAATTGAGATAACTTATGTAGCCAGTTCACATCAGATCTCTTTCTTACAAAACAAAACTTAAAAAACCTTAATGTACACGTTTTGTCCACTAGAGGGAGCCACTGTTTTTTTTTCCACCTGAAAACTTTCCAATTCCAACACTTTCTTAAAGGGATTGTGACATGAAAAACAAATTTTTCTTGATTTTTTGTGTTTTGTTGGGTGTCTTGACATCAATTACACCCAAAAAACAACAAACTTTTAACATTCAGTGTATTGTGTGCTTTCTGGGATTTTCCGCATAACTGTGCAAAAACGGCGCATCTGGTTTGGTGGCGGGCCGTTACGTAACGGCCCGCTAAATCACCGCCCCCTCCACCCAGCTCCCTGCCTCCGCTCCTCTCCAGCGCACCATAAAGGCTGATTTATGGTTCCGCGTTACACCGACGCAGAGCCTACGGCGTAGGGTTACGCTGCGACGCGCACCATACGCTGAACCCTACGGCGTAGGCTCTGCGTCGATTTAACGCGGAACCATAAATGAGGCTTAACACGGAGCTGTTTAGAGCGTCTTTTGTTCTAATCACCGGAGGAAAACTGCTAAGAAGACCCGCGGCCACTGACTGGACTTAAGATAAGGGGACAGTGCTGCTTGCATGCCTTTATTTTTATGATTGTTTGCTGTGGTTCTCCCTCCTGCTCTTCCGTGCATGCTTCGCCTGTCGCTCCGACGCCGCTGTGAGCGTATGGCTGGGCTGGAGGAGGTTTGGAGGAGGAGCGGAGCAATGATTGACAGGAAAGCGGGGAAAGGAAGCATTTTTCACGGCGCAAAAAAACACTGTAATAAAAAGCCAGGAAAAGAGTACTAAGAGTGAAGTTTTTCTTGTTACACTCTTTTAGACACATTTGAGGGATGTTGGCCAAGACTTTTAATAGTGTTAAAAGCATGTTAAAAATGATGTCACAATACCTTTAACATTTATACATTGAACGTTTTTATATTTATTAAACTATATGCAGATAGTTACTTTGAGTCTGCTTTCTTTATTGCTGCTGTCACCAACAGCATGCTAGAAGCTGTACTGGGTTGATGAGTGAATGCATAACTACGTGGACCCTGATTTATGCAAGGTTTTCAAGTTAAACATTATTATTGCACAGTTTGGGTTGAATCGTGTCATTACCTGCTTTGTCTTCAGAGGGATATCGCAACATCTCAAACCAGTACAGCATAACAACCAAGATTGACAAGGAGCATCCACAAATGAGGGCATATGCCCAAAGCAAAGGCTGGTGGGATGGAAAGACAGAGTTCAACTTCGCTACAGTCTACTCCTTTTTGACTACAGCCAGGATAGAGTCTGCCGGCAGCCGATACTGTGAGGGCAAGAAGCTGCTGGAAAAGAGCAATGGTTCGTTTACTCAGATGCCACTTTGGAAAATTGCAGTCACGGCAGGAAAAAGGTTTTTTATCTCCTGTTCAACTTGTTTACCGAAGGTCAAATTACCGCCGACGCAATGATGAACATCCTGAGAGATAAAGAGAGTGGCATCAATATGGAGGGAATGTTCATGACAACAGGAAGTATGGTGTCTGTGATACCCACACATGCCGCTCTGCCGGGGGTTCATTATTTCACAGCTACTCCGGACCCCGAAAGGTGACTTTCTCTTGAGCACAGAAAGCCCTCCAGGAAATAAAGTTTGACTTCAATTACAAATGATTTACTACATCATTCTTCCGTTCAACAGGTCCACATTCAAACCTTTCATCTTTGTGAAACACGCGGTTCCGTTAAAGGAGACTACCTCTCCCAGTTTCGGTGCAGACGACCCCGTGAAGAAGATGCCTCGCTTCCAGACCAAGCCGGATCGGAAACACCCGCTGTTTGTCAAACATGAACTGGTGGCTGCCATCATCGAGTCCAACAAGGTTCAGCACTTTTTTAAATCAGTAACCCGAGTTCAGCTTAGTGATGTCTGTTAAAATGTTCCTAATCTTTTTTTCCTTCTTCTTCTTCTTTTAGGACAGAGGAGAGAAGATCACACATGCCATGAAGCAGCTCGAGAAAGACTCCATCAAAACAATGGAGAAGATTCTTATGGAGGGCATTGAGGAGCCGGATATTCTGGCGAACCTGTTTTCTGGTTCCGTTCAGAAAGAGATTTCCATTTACGGCAAAAGCTGAATAATGTGAAACGTAAAAAGCACGCAGGAGGCTCAAAAGTATGTCAGTAGCAAGCTGTTTCTGAGTTCAGCTTTTAATCAGGTACCAGTGTGTACATGCTTGAATACAATCTCAACACCACTGAAAATAAACACACAAAACATCAGTAGTAAATTAAATAAATGCAAATAATGCAAAATATGGATTACTGTTTTTGTGCTTTTCTCTAATGAACAATTGAAATGCTTAAACAACAAGTTTGTTGTATGTATATCGAGGGTGATAAATAGCAATAATTCTGAAACAGATATTATCATTTATATTTGCAACCTTTGACACAGAGTGTGATATACATTGCATTACAATAAATGTCATTAACGGTAATCATTTTTCAACATTTCAAATTATTATAATTTTATTTTGGCTTCTAAAAAAAAAAAACATGAAAAGGAATTAATCTTTACTTTCATAGTTATTTCCCTGAAGAATATAATAGCAGCATCAAATTTTGGTTTTGAAGCTTTATGTGCAGAAGTTTAGTCAAGATGAGTACTATTAAGTACACACACCTGAGTACCACGACCACGAGGTACGATCAGTAAGCCCTGGTTATCCTCTGGTGGACAAACATTTGGGATCATGTTAAGATGCCACTAGTCACCAACTCCAATCAACCCGGATTTTCTAACTCAAGATCTCGAGCAACGTTGGCAGAAATAGTCACATATTTTCATCTAGAAAACAAACATAAGGGATTTGCGCAATTCAAGCTCAGAGCATCTACACAAGTGAATGTGTACATTAATAAGCTTCTCAAGATCAGTGTCAGCCACACGATTAAGGCACGGTAGATCTGATTAAAATGACATTTGGATGTTCTCTAACTTGGCATGTCAGACACTTTCTGCTTTGTTGCTTTCAGGGTGAACTAGCACAGTTAAAGGCTCCTGAAAGCAAGCACATGGCAAAACATACACGGCCTACTGCCTACTTATGTCTGTCGGATCATTTTCTATTGCACCAAGGTTAACAAATTTGAAAAAAGAAGAAAAAAAGTCCCAGAATCAAAGGTTTTCCAACTCTCCAGAGATCCAGGCATGTCCCTCAGTAGAGCGACAGAAGAGTCGGGAGAACCTCTCACTGTCAACATGCAGGAGTAATTTTGTTGTCCCTTATTTCCCATGTAACAATCTTTTCACACATAACCTGCTAAAAAGCAGATAGGGTTTGCAGTATAAATAAATTAAACCTGAAATAATGTTATGCTACAAATCCTGCTCCATGAGTTTGTTATTTAAAACAAATATACAGAAATGTATCAATATGGCCACAGCCACAAAGATGAAGCGTTGAGAATGGTCTACATCTTTGGTTGAAGAATTCTAAGAGATCCAAATAACAATATTAATGTTAATAACAATTCAAAAACATTTCTGGTTCATTTTCTATACCCTGTTCTACCATAATGCAAAGTCACATTTTACATTCAAGTTATTTAAACAACCAAACTTGTGCCTAAATCCAGATTAGTAAACAACCTGGCAAAATGCTAAAAACTGAAACTTAATCCCATCTTCCCTTTACTCCCGATAAAGGAGCGACTTTGTTCTTGGAGTGAATATGTGCAGGGGTCTCAACGTTTTGAAAAAAACACCCCAAAAATACATTCAGCAGATACATTTGAGCCCCGTTTTTCCCTGCACCAACCAACTAATGTGGTTAATGTAAAAACCGTTCTGTGCCTAATCAATTACATAAAAGCATCAAATAAAACAACAGTAAATCATAGCACGTGTGTTGACTGCATAGAAAGTTAAAATCTTAGTCTTTCAAAGTCTTATTTGACCTCATAAAACCAGCAATCCCTTATCTAGTCTAATAATCTAGAAATTGGCAGATTTATATCCCTGTTTTCAAGCAGTGCAGACTAACTGCTGAGACCACCTCACCTGCTGATAATATGACCACAGTGAGGTTTATTCTCATCTGGACATCTGGTAGACGTCGACAAATGCTGAGCGACCATAAAACCAAGGCAGCTGCAATTTCTCATTTCACAAATGTTAAATATACAGAATTTAACCACACAGTGAGTTCTTAGTTATAAAATGCACAATGCCCGGTGTTATTTTTAGCTTCAAAAGTGTGTCGCACTTCTGATCACACCTAAAATCCACGTCTGATATCTAAGGGATACAATTTGTAGTGGAATCGTTGTGATGAAATGCGTTGCCACCTTTGTTTTATGCAATAAAGTAGTAGTAGAGTTGGCCGTCTTGAAAGCTGTATTCCTCCTTGATGTGCTGAAGCACACTTCCCTGCTGCAGCTTGGTGCCGTACTGCACAGCCGCGCCGCGGTCCTGCACCAAACCCACCCGCTGCAGCCACTCCACCAGTTCACAGCCCAGGAAACAGTCCACCGAGGTCTTCTCTCCACACCTGAAAGTCAATAAAGCATTCAGATGCAAGCGGAGAAGGAGCTGACAGAGCCCGAATGCACCACAAGCAATGCGCGAGAATCAGTGTTTAAAAAGCATTTTTAAAAAGGTGATTCTGATTTGTGGCTAACAGCCAAGAATGGGCTGTAGATTGGACGCCGGAAGAACTGTTTATTCAAGATATTCTCTAATCAGCTGTGAGTAAGACCCAACGTTCTCACCTCCTTTTCCTCACAATGTCATGAAAACACTGCTGTTTGTGGTATTTGGTGAACTGGGTGCAGGTCATTCTGATGTCATCAGGTAAATCCGGTTGTGGCTGTTCGTTCCGTCTCTTTCTAAACCACTGATTATATAACCTTTTGAAAAAAAAAAAAATACACAGACACGTAATACACGTTGAAAGAGCTTTGACATGTGCCGAAGCTTCACAACATCAATGTTTCTTACCTTTTAAATGGCAGTAAAATCAAATGCTTGTCCAGTCCAAAAAGAGCGAAGGAGAGAAAGCCCTGTCAGCAGAAAAAGGAAAGGTGATAATTAGGAACCCTGTGTGGTACGGGAATGAACAACCAGGATTCTGAGATCGTGTTATTTTCACATTTCAAACACAAACCTGTCCGTAGTTGGCTATAGCACAGAAGAACTGCAGCTCCAGATAGAGTTTTCCAGGATCCTCGTCGTAGAGCAGCCACAGGCAGCTGGATAAGTTCTAGCGGAGGATTTAAGACTTAGACACTGGTCCTGCATTTACTTCATGCCATAAAAAAAGTTAATGTCATATAATCCTGCTATTAGACTTACAGACAAGTACATGAATCAACAAGCAAAAACAACTAATACAAGTAAAACACAGGGTTTTCCATCAATATTATTATCATTATTTTAACCGTTTTTCTAAGATTATTGTGCTGACAGAAGTTTGACGTGTCAAAGCTCCTCCGTGTGTATCAGTTGTGGTTTATGACGAGCTAAGTATAATAATGCAGATGCACGACGGCAGAAGGTGGTGTTTTACTCACCACCAGCAGGTTGACAGTCAGAAGCAAACACATGAGCACGTGACGGACCACTTGTCTCTCTGCGACCTGCTGGGTCTCCTCCATCTTGGTGAGGAGGCAGTCTGTTGACACGCACCTGTTGTCGCACTGAACTGTGGGGCGGAGTGGGGGGCATTTAGCAAACATGGGACAAGACTAACCACTTTCCTGCTCCTAAAAGATATTTCTTGGAACATTTAGCATCAATATTATTCATATCTGGTTTACTTTTCTCACATTTTAGATTTTCACAAAAAAAAAAAAAAAAAGGTCAGTTGCTTATCAGGACCGTACCGGTGTCTGTGGTTGGTGCGTCGCTCATGGTTGTGCCAATGATCATGTCAGGCATGGGCAGAGGTGGAGCACACTCACACATGACGCATTCTGATAAAGAAAACAAACGTTAAAGTGACTCAAAATGTGTCTGAGCACTTCAAGTTAGCGCTCACTAAAAGCAGGAAGTATAATAGTACTTGTTTCAGTTCGTGCATTTGGCAATACTATTGACTGGTGTAAGAATATCAAAATAGAATACGTTTTAATAAGGGATATTTAAATATGTGTAGGTCACCCACATCCCTGTGTATGCTCAAGACAAGGCGATCAGTGCATTTTTGGTTCCCTTTCTTCAGCTTTGTTTTATTTCATGGTATTATATGACGATGATCACAAATGGACTAAAGCAGAAAGTACTGGGTTATAAATGCCTGATAATGAATAACAATATAAAGGGATAGGTGTAACTGTCTCATACAAGCTTTGTTTGTTTTCTATTTAAAATGTCCCGAAATTACTTTTGCTGTAAAAATCACACACAAAAAAGAATTGAAAGATATTTCTTTGCTCCTTATTTGTTCTATCGATTAATTTAATTAATGACACTGGATTGGTAATAACACTCTATAATCATATTTTGTTGTGCAGGATAACAAATTAGGCATCTAAGTGCTGCTTTTGGTGCATAACATTTCTATGTCATCATTCTTTTATGAAATTAAACTTATGCAAGATGACATTTTCAGCATGATCATGTTTCCTCCAGAGAATGACATGCAAAGGCTTTCGGTTTCCTTTGGTTTTTGCTTCTTGGTTTTGTAACCAAAGAGGACTTTTCTGGACATGTAACTGAAACTAAATATTAGGGAACAGGGTGATATTCTAAAAGATGTTACAGTTAGTAGTATTTAGTGACTTCAATAGAGAACCTTTGCGATTTACCAACCCAATCTTTGGTGCATGAAGGTGACGTACACAAAAGTTCACACTAAAGTGAAAAACACTGTACTCCACAAGTACCTCTGTCTCCTTCTGGGGTTACCGACTCAATCAGAGTCTGGTTTTCTGGTTCAGCTTCAATCACACGATCATCTGCGTTGTAGAATGAAGAGTTTCCCCCTTGATTTGGGTCACTTTGGGCCCAGCTTCCTCTGCTGAGACACACGAGTGAGCCTCCTCCCAGGAGGATGCTGAAACTGACTACAACCGTAGTGCAAATGATCTGACAGGAAAAAAAAAAACACACACAATGCAGACTGTTATGCATCTGTCCATTATTACTGAAGATGAGAGGAAAAACGGGAGGATTATTCTGCACGTGTTTCATTACCTGCAGTCTGCCATAGAAGAAAGAACAATCAATAGTATCAGGTATCTTTTTCCCAGAAACCAGCAGAACAGCAGTTACTAAAGTCGGGATCCTGTTATGAAACAAAGTCACTGATAGCATCAAAATGTCCAACAAACAAAAAACGTCAAAATTATCCCTGAAAAAGGGATCTAAGACCCTAACTATGTAAATTTGGAGGAAGGATAGTGTTAACTCTGTGAGATTATCCTCAATACAGTAGTATTGATGAACATTTTCATGGTATCTTTTCATGCATGCAAATCTAAGCCTCACTATCATATAATTATAGCACAGGCGCCTTGGATATTTGTTTGTTTTGTAAAACAAATACACTATCTTGCATTAACTAGAAGTGACTCACCCCCAGCCAGCGATGACCAACAAGCCTGGCGACCCTCTCAGATCATCGTACCTTTTCATGAGCACAATGGACAGTGCAATGAAAGCTAAAACAACAAAGAGGTGGGTTACAAAACTGACAATCACACTTCAGATTTCAGAGGTCAAGTCTTAATGAACGCAGTTGATTGTGGCGCTCCTGTGTGCGGTTTGTTGTGCGTCTACCTGGCCAAATGAAGCTGCTGTAGAGTGAAGTACATAACAAGGCGAAGGTCAGGACCTGCCCGATGAAGTTGTCTTCCTTCACCACAAAGTTCCACAGGATCATCCCGATGCAGGTTAGCAGCTAGAAACCGCAGCATAACAGTTATAAACATTAATCAACTGTAGTGACATTTCAGTCATTTACTTAATGGTAAATAAGATGCATGTCGAAGATGTGTGGCAGCATATTTACCTGCGCCAAGAAAAGGTTGACTGTAAACATGTGAGGTAGTCTCTTGAATTTCTTACTTAAAAACATAACAGCAATTGTCCACACCTATCAGATTATTGAAAAAAAAGAAGCATATTTCCTTTAGAACATAAGATAGTTTTGCACAGATGGTGAACACTATCTGCAAATATATTTTATTTATGATAATAATACAGTGTGTTTTAAAAATTGGACCAGAGCCGAAAAATGTAATAATATGATAATGAAAACAGCAAACCAAAAGCAACGGTTCCTAATTGTAAGTTCCTAAAAACACACAGTGAAAGTGAGAATGAGGAAGTGCCAGTGAAGCATCTGTTAGGCCCCACATCCTCTAAACACTTGAGCCTTTTCAAGATCGCCTGTTTTGGATCTTGAAATCATCTGTTATGATAAATTCTTGTGGGTTTCTATCGTTCGTCTCGAATGACGCAATATCACATGAGAAGATGTGCAATATGAACCGATAACTAATTATGGAAAGCGCAGTGACCTAAATAATCATAAAGGGCATAAAGGGAGACAACTATGTACATAATCAGACACATAATATACAATTTATTATAACTTTAGTTTCTAAAAAACAAAAGAAACAGCTGATAAAAGTCTGGTCAACAACAAGCTTGCAGGTGTCACAATAAAGTGAAAAAAACTCACCAGTGCAACTAAGCTCACTATGCTTGTATTAAAACTGACGTTCTGCAGTGAATTGATCAGCAGCTGGGGGTCCATCCACTGGACCGTGAGTAACCAGGCCGAGACGTACATTATCGGAGCAGAGAGAAAAGTGCTGATCACCATTCCAGAGGTCACCTGTCAGGATTACACAAAGAAAAAGAAATGTCTAGAGAGGCTGTAAAAGTAGTAAAGAAAAAAAAAAGCTTTATGGAAGATCTAATATGAGTAGATAACTTTCAGGAACTCACAACTTCTAGTTCTGCGTTATAATAGACGGCATAGATGGCCACACTTGGTGCAGTAGGAAACACTCCATAAAGAAAGGCGTAATCGGAGAGGCTGGAGTGGTTCAAGGAGCTGGTGTTGCTGTTGTCCAACAGATTCACCATGTCCTTACAGATCAGGGGCATTAATAATCTGAAAGTCAAAGCAAAAGAGTTGGGCCATGTAGTATCACTTGAACAGCTGGTTTACACTGTAAAATGCTCTATTCTGATCTATTATCATGCTATTTAGTCATAAAGGGACATCACTCTGGTAACTAATGTGTTGTGGGTGGAGAAAGGTCTGACTCATCCAAACTATCAGCACAAAACAACATGTTGGGAGGAATTACAGCTCAACGCTCCAGTCTACCGACCCTGTTTACACTACTGAGGCTTCTGGTATATAATGCCTATGAGGTCGGTGTAATAAAAGCCTGAATGATTTCCACTCACAGTTTTGCAGTGATGAGTAATATCAGTGTGACGACTGTGGATCTGGTTAGTTTTCTCAGCTGGCCCACCATGGACAGACCCAAGTAGAACAGAGCTGCTCCTCCAAAAGAGTTGGCCAGGCCGTCCACGAACTCCGCCATGAAAGGAGGGATTGTCTGGTGCAGGACAAAGTGGGCGATGATGCCAATCACAACCATGAAAACAATGGGGTTCTTTAGGACCTGCAGCAGCACATGTCCCACGATCACTAGTTTGCGCTGTTGGTGGTTTTTCTGATCCTTCCACTTCTGGATCTCGCAGAAGGCAAAGCCAATGGGATTTAACAGTATCAGGGACACAGGTGCCACCAGGTAGATGTACTGGAGGTACTCTGGGTATGTGCTTCGGTAGAGGGCTTCAACTGAGGATGAAAAACATTCGAACATTTCCTTGTTAGTAAAAATGAAAGCTCACAAACAGAACTTTGCAAAATGTTGTTATACAAGGAAGCATAGAGACAAGGGCGGACACCTGTGAGTAGCGCAACACGATACACATTTATCGAGGTTCTGAAATCATTCTTTCTTTAGTAATCCACATTTATTCAACTCTGCCTTGAAATAAGCAAACACAGCATGAAAAGTATTGAGTGATGTTAATTTAAATCTGTATTATTTATGTGGGGAAAGAGACTCAAATTAAACCAATTCTTTTTTTTTAAGCACCAGTGATAACCTTTTTCAGGATCTGAGGGTTATCATCCTTTCCAGGATTGGAAACAACTCCATGTAGGAGCGGGAATCTTTCTGACGCCGAGAGCTAACGACTGTAAAAGTTATGAATTGCATAACTGGCAGCAAAACAATGAGTTTCTTATGTAAGAATATAGCCTGCAAACAGGTTCAACCTGCTCCAACTTCTACATTGCTGAAATACTTAGTTGTCATAAACTATATATCTCTTCAATTTAACTACTACTGACATAAGCATCCTTTAACATCTGTTTATAAATTTGCAACTTACACTCAAGTGCTTAAACTGTCTTTTTTACCCTCTTTTTTCACATAAACACTAATATAACTCTTATAAATAGTGGATAAAATGTGTTTCTTCATTTTTTTTTTTTTTATGATTGTCTTGTTTATAGTCTCCTTTGGTTTGATAAATTCGGGGCATCTTGCAAGCACAATTTGAAAGCATTCAAGTGCTTCAAACTGTCTTTTCTACCCTCTTTTTTGCATAAACACTAAAATGGCTCCTATAAATAGTGGATAGTGGACAATGTGTTTCTTCATTTTTTTGTTTATAGTCTCCTTTGGTTTGATAAATGCAGGGCATCTTGCAAGCATAATTGGAAAGCGTGAATTTGAAACTTCTGTGGGTGTCAGGATAAAAACGTACCTATTGGATACCCCAAGGCAAAGTCATTGCTCTGGGTGGCAAATATGGAGAAGATTCCAGCCTTGCTGTAGCGACTGGCAGGACTGGCGACTATCAGAGTCAGGAGGCACACAATGCAAAACACAGACACTTTGGCAATGAGGATGCTCCACAGGAATGGCCAGATGACGTCGCTGAAGTCCAGGAGAACCATGTTCTTAAACAGCAGCGCAGGGAGCGCAAACTTGGACACGAAGTTCCCCAATCCTTTGGCCTGAGTGGAGGTGATGATGTTCGTCTTCCCTGCGATGTACCCGCACAATATTATCCCGAAACACTCCAGCAGAGCCGGCAGCAGCTTCTCTATGGACATGGAGGAGGAGAGGTCGGGAGGTTTGGATGCATCCTCCTCCATGTGGGTGAAGTTGAAGCCGGTGGCTGCGGCCGGCGCCTCCATCACTGTCATCAGGCTCGTTGTCAACACACGTCGAGTCCAGGGGCGTCAATTGGGTATGGCAAGGTATGGCAGCCGCCACACCTTGGCTTCAAGGGAAAATGTAAATGTTTGTTTTTTAAATACATTTATGGAATTACTCTGTGTCTATTTGTATTGATTATTCTGTTACTTAATACATATAGAATAACTACAAATGCAAATCCGAACAACATGATCGATTTCACTAGTTATTATACACTGCAAAAACTCAAAATCTTAACAAAAATATTTGTCTTATTTCTAGTTAATCAAGGAAAAAAAGGGGTCTCCCGCACACTGTAAAGTCAAATGCAAAAAACTTTAATAGGGTAAACAAATAAGCAACGTTTCGGTCCACAGGACCTTTCTCAAGCAGAGATTTTTGAAAAATCTCTGCTTGAGAAAGGTCCTGTGGACCCCTTTTTTTCCTTGATTCACTCCTACCTACTCCAACGCACCTGTTTCACCAAGTCTTTTTTTAGGTGTGCATCAGCCTCCAGACCTTTACTGTCTTATTTCTAGTTAAAATGTCAAATTTTTAGTAAAAAAAAATCTCATTACATTTAAGACAAGACTCAAAAACAACCATTTTCACCTGTTTCAAGTAGATTTTCACTTAAAATAAGTGGAAAAATCTGCCAGTGGAACAAGATTGTTTTGCTTGTAATGAGAAGATAAATCTTGTCCCACTGGCAGATTTTTCTACTTATTTCAAGTGAAAATGGACTTGAAACAGGTGAAAATTGTCAAATAACAAGTTATTTTTCTGGTGATGACTCTTGTTTTACGTGTAATGAGATTTTTTTGACTAAAAATGGGACATTTTAACTAGAAATAAGACAAATATTCCTGGTAAGATTTTGAGTTTTTGCAGTGAGCGAGACTGCATTTATAAAAGTTCCAATTTTCTTGACCACACAGATTAGCTCCATAGCAGACTTCTGTGATGAGTATTTACTGGACATGTTGATTGATACTCTAGTTAAATTCTGTGATTTGTAACCTTGCCATACCTTAGTAAGACTGAATTGACGCCACTGGTCGAGTCACATGCAAACTGTCAGATAATGAAAGCGGAAGACAAGGGGGGGGAGAAAGTGTTACATTCTCAATTAAATCCTCACGTACCATTTCATGACTGAAATTCTGTGATTAAAAGGCGTAAAGGTGTTACCTAATAGTCCACAGACTTCTGTGACTTATTAAACTAGTATTAGACACAGATAAGGCTCAGTTTACCTCTGTGACAGCGGCTGCGCCCTCTCATGTCGGTCATAGTTCAGTCGCTCAGCCGTGAAGACTAAACTAAACCAGCGAGGAATATTTAAACTGTAGCCACATTAATGCAAAGTAATATCTTTATAGGATATCCGAGGTTCATTCCTCTCAAAACTGAAATAAACATTACATACGCACTGCGGTAAAGTGTTATAAGCACGTTGCTTAATGCCCCGCCCCCACAGACGGCTTTTCATAATCTCTGATTTGTCAACAGACTTTGACCAATCAGATTGCAGGGATGGTGAGGGGGGCGGGTCTAACCTCGGTTCCACTATCTGTCAGTGCAGTGACGGTTGTTTTGATCAATGGGGGTGTTCTGCCAATTTCTGCTACCTGCCGAGAAATGCGTCTTTGTGGTTCTGCGCATGCGCACAGTCGATTTTCAAAGTTTGATTGCCACGCTAAATTGATAATGGGATGTTGACAGAGGTGTCAAAAGTATTCACATTCATTACTCAGGTAGAAGTATAGATACTAGAGTTTAAAAATACTCCTGTAGAAGTTGAAGTATCAACTCAAGTTTTTTACTCAAGTAAAAGTATAAAAGTACTGGTTTCAAAACTACTTAAAGTATAAAAGTAAAAGTAATGTAAGGGGGAAAAAGCCATTAAGGACAAAAGCCATTGAAAATGAATGCAAATATATTAAAGAACCATATATGTGTACTATTGACCATTAACATGTGTTTCAGAGAGCAGGAGATATGATGACTAGTTGCCTATTGTAGGAGTAGCCTACTATAGTATTGTAATGGTGCAAAAAGTCAAACTTCAGAGGCATGTTATCATTTATCCTAACCTTTATTGGAATGTACATCCAAGTTTAGTTGCAGGAATCTGAGGGCAACGGATGTAAGAACAAAACTGCACAAGAACATCTGTGCCACAACCACAACCAAATTCACTCTATCCGGATGGAGCAATTTAACTGGATAAACTGGCCGAAATGAAATAGAGTAACGAGGCTGTTTTCAAAAATGGAAGGAGTAAAAAGTACAGATAATTGCGTGAAAATGTATGGAGTAAAAGTAAAAAGTCATCTGAAAAATAATTACTCCAGTGAAGTATAGATAACCAAAATTTCTACTTAAGTAAGGTAACAAAGTATTTGTACTTCAAAAATACACTACCCATGACATGAATCGCATTACACTTTGTGAACATTATACGATAAGAAAAAAAAACATTTTTTGGTAAAGCAGCAGAAATTGGCAGAACAGAGGCCACGGTTTTAAGCTGTTTGGTTGTTTTGATTGGCACACCCTTTTTGTTTGTTTTATTGATACCCATGACACCTAGAGCCATGTGGTATGGAAGTAAAATAACTATTACCTGCATAAAAAAGACAAAAACTAAAATAACAAAAACAAAACCTGGCCAATCAAAAATAGAAAATGTAGAAAAAAATGTATCCTCAGAATCAGAATTAATGCAATTCAATTTTCAATTCAATTTTATTTATATAGCATCTATTACAACAGAAGTTGTCTCTAGGTGCTTTTCAGAGACCCAGAACATGACCCCCGAGCAATTATTACATAATTATTACATAAACAGAATCAGAATTAAGACAGGGAATTTGACTCGGTTATTTTTGTTCACTGTAAAGTAAATAGACAAATGACAGCTCCGTCCAGAGGGGAGGAGTTCAAACAGACTGTCCTGGGTCTGCAGAGGTGCTACCTGCCCGTTTTCTGGTCCAGGACCGGTACAGGTCCTGGATAGATGGGAGGTTAGTCCCAATTATCCTCTCCGCAGACCTAATTGTCAGTTGCAGTCTGTGTGTGTCTAGTTTGGTGGCCGATCTGAACCAGACAGTGATGGACATGCAGAGAACAGACTGTATGATGCACACATAGTAGGGCCCTTTTTAGGAATTTGTTCTTAAAAGAAAAGAAAAGCAGCTGCACTAACCTTTTTCTGATCACAAAACCCAATAAAACCCTTAAAAAGTGCTTAATGCTTGCAGTTTTTCCCTTTAAACTTAAAGGATAAAACGACACAACACTCACCAGCCTCCAACAAAGCACGACTAAGATCTTGAAATCCTTGTCTCAGGAGTTTTAAATTAACTTGCACATTCAAAAAAGATGCTTTTGCTACATGGGTCTAAAAAGGAGGGCATAGGTCTGTAAGAGCTGCCATTGTTAGAAAAATAAAATAAAGTGTGCACTTGTGTATGGCATGATGAACAATGTTTTTAAGACAGTGATTTCACAAACTTTTCCTGGGTTCATGAAGTCCATGACAGAATCATCCCTGTTTTTAATGCAGTACTACCTGAAAGCTCAAAGACTGCAGACATCCAATATTCATTTTCAGTCATCTCGCTCTCTCTCTATCTCTCTCACACACACATACATGCACACACACAGATTTCTCCAGGTTCTCAGAATCTTCTGACGATATTATAGACAATGATTGGTGATATATTTAAAATATTAGCAATTTTACACGGGGGAACAATGTTCTGAAAGTGTTTTATAGTCTGCAAATCTTCATAGACTGATGGACATCTGCACAGCTTTACTTTTGAGAGACTTTGCTTCCCAACATTTATGAAACCGTGGTTGTAAATCTACAATATCTGATTAACTTCATGTCCCTTAGTGAAGTTCTCTGATCACAGTTGTTGATTATATGTACAAACAGACAACATTTGTAACTCTTCATTTATTTTTGATTAATAAAACATCTTAGATGATAACATATGCACTCGTCCCTATAAAAGTCAAAATATACCAGAGATGCACTATTGCATATAACATATTCTTATGTATATGCAAAGCAGAAACTCCACAAAACAAACGCAGAGAGGGACAATTACGGGGATATGGAAGGTTTTAAATATAAAGTATCTTCAAAAACTACAATTGAACACATGTAATACATTTAAAAGGTTTAACTTTAAAGCCTGCTGAGCTCAATGAGGCGGCCTGCAAACACGCCTAGCGTGCCAATGAAACACACAGCCATGAAAACACACAGCAGTATGTGATCCAGCACCATGGCCACAAACTTCCACTCTTCAGCTGCCTGAGAAAAAGAGAAAGCAAAAAGAAAATACATCACCAGGACTGAGAGTAAAACCATGCTAGAAAAAAAAGTTCTCATTAAAATGGTAATTACATTGTTTGATTCCTCATCTGATTTCATGGTTTCTGCAATGTACTTGACTCCTTCAATAGCACTGCGGACATCAGGATTCTTGACGATGGGTGACTGGTAAGGCGTGGATTGGGTCTGGTTGCCAGAGATGTCTGAGATGTCAAAATCAGTGCCGTATATGGTTTTATTCGGCTGCTTTTCTTTCCCTGGGCGTTTCATTGTTGAGAAGAACATGATGTTGGGAATAGTTTCAATAAAAACCTGCCAAATAAATAAAAAAATGAAGGAGAAGAAAACGTTAGAGGTATAAATAAATACATAACTAGGAGTATTCCAGGCTCCTAACACTAGATGGCACTGTAACACTGAGTTAAAAGAATAATTTAAAAAAAATGCGAGGCTTGGGGAGAATCATTTTTATCCTTTTAGTTCCTCTTATGTGCTCACCTTGCGGACCCAGTTCGGCATGGTGTGAGTGCTTGGAGAGCGGTGGTGGGTGTTGATGACAATGACAGTGATGATGATGGATGCAATGACAAACACCATGGTGAAGAGCATGTACTTCCCGATGAGGGGCACGGCGCTGGAGGTGGAGGGAATCAGCTCCACTATGACCAGCAGGAACACGGTCAGAGACAGCAGGACAGAGATGCTGAGAGTCATCTTCTCACCTGGAGAACACAGAAAACCACTTTCAATGGATGTTTCTTGTCTGAAACCACTATGAGGCACATAATGTGTCAGACAATATTAGTTGCTGAGGGTGAAATATAAGAAGTCAGTAAAACAGTTGGGTTCCAACTCCCCATGAAAATGTCACATTTTGGTGAGATTAACCTGGAGCACGATAGCAGCAATTAAATTACACACAATTTTAACTTCAAAGTTCATTTGGTAGCAAACAGTCCATATCAGTAGACAGATTGCATTAATGTGATATAAACAAAGGCTTCATATGAGTCACTGAAAGATACATTTCCTACGTCATCTCAAAGGTCATCGGGTAAAACCAAAATAAAAGCCTATTAAATAATACAATAAAATTAAATATATATACGTGATGAATATCAGTTTTGATTGCTGATCACCTAAGGATTCCCGAAAATCATTCAGTTTAACAGGTTACGAGACATTTTTGAGCAAAAAAAATGGCAATTCAATGTTGGTTTTTGAGGGACTATGAGATTAAAAGGTTGAGACTTCTGTGTTACAGGTGCTGATAAATTGTTTTTGATGAAGATTAAGCTGTGGTTTGAATCATATAATGTCAGATTTCATGGACACCAACAAATTCTGGCAATAAATCAACTTTTTCTTTAAAAAAAAAAGAAATAATAAAAAAAAACGTCAGTTAGGATCCACCTCTTCATACTGCTCAGTTTGCCCTATGAGTAAATTATATTTCAACAGTATGAAACAGTTTTCTATGGGTTTTTTTTCTTTTTTTTCTTTCACAAATCCAACAATCGAACAAGTAAACTGTTTCTGAGCCTCTTATAGTCAAGAATGATGCTGGACATGTTTTGTTGCTGCTGCTGCTGGAGCTTCTCAGTGGAAACAGTGATTCCAGAGAGAGCAGGTTTTGGCACCAGCTTTTCCTTCACACCATCCTGTCAGCAGCCACATCAGAAACAGGGATCAAGTGATGTATTATACATTAAAGCAAAGGCCTGCTTTCAGACATGACAGCACAGAGGGACACTGGGTAATGAAGCAGACCGAACGCTGGGAAAACCGCCAGATGTGCACAGAAGCTGGGAAGTTTCTGCAGCAGTCGATGTAAAGGCACTTTACACTGATGGGTGGATTTGGCAAAAATTGTACCAAAACACGGCCAATAATGTACATATTATAAATAGATATCATTAGAGCCCGGTTTTGTTTATCCCAGTATTGCTAAAAAAAACTCAAATTCACCAGGTTGCACTCGAGAAAATCGTCTTCAATGAATGAAAGACGAAAAGGAGAAATTAGTAAAATAATTACAGTACTTACTGTATATAACTAACAAAAATCCCAATTTATTTTAGTTAGAGCAAATACAACATTGATTATGTATCCAAACTGAAATGAAAATGTAATGTCCTTTTGTTCTTTTTTCCAGGAAACAATAGAAGTATTTTTTTAGCTTCTTGCCAACTACTTGTGTCTTGTGTCTCATGTTTGCTCTCATTTATACAGATACTTTATATGATATTTAAAGTTTCATACCTGGAGGACAGCTATTAATCACTGTGGGTTTTACATTAATGTTATAGTATTAATTTAATGGGTAACATAAATACTGGAAATGAGAAAGAAATTCATACAACCAAGGTGAAAACGGTACGATTTCTATATTTAGGGTAAAATGCAAAATTGCTGTTTTTATTTATTTTTTTTCATTGTAGCCTGAATTGATGGTGTTTTTATTCTGATACTTTTTATGCCAAGATGAGCTTATACTTATTTGCTTTATATCAGCAATACACTAGCTTTAAAAATATTTTTATGGTCATTAAACAAAAGAAAACACAACAACCCCCAGAAATGCAAATGCAGATACAACATGCAATTCTTCAAATAACTTGGGGAAGACACCGCAGTGGTTGAAACAAATCATATTAAATAAAAGCATTTAATACAATTTTCTCATTAATGTCTGCAGAATATTTTGTCAGTATAAACTTACCAGAGTCTGTAGGAAGATAAAACACAAGGCCAGTCAGGAAGGAGAACAGCATGCAGGGGATGATGACATTGACGATGAAGTACAGCGGAAGCCTCAGCATGAGGAAGTGATACGTGATGTCCAGGTAAGGGGTGTCGAGACAGCAGGCGTAGTACACCCAGTGTTTCCAGCCACGGAAATCCTTCATCACCCACTCTCCACTTTCCATGAAGTTACTCAGATCAGGGCGGTCGTTTTCCTGTTAGAGGAAGTACACCCAGTGATTGCATCGCTCCTGGTTCATTGTCTTTCTATTCTTTCTATTCTAAGGTAGAATAGGTGATGATTTCAAGAAGAATGTTTCAGATAATGAGTTAAAGAAAATTTTACATTCCCCCAAAAAAACCAACATTTTTAAGTGTTCTTGGGTAAATATAATCTTCTTCATTGGAGGGAGTGTTAAAAACATCCCCAGTTATTTTATGGTTAATTAATTTTTTTGTAGATTGAAGCAGCTGGTTGCTTCTGGGCATGTCATGTTCTTGTCTTTGTACAATATGTTTCCTGAGCTGGTTGACGCTGGAATTGTGTTTTATTTAAGTAGAGTTGACCTTTTTCAACCTCTTAGGGTTTGTTGCATGTGTATTTTGTATTGTGTATGATCATAAATGGCTTAAATGCTCCGAATGCAACGTTTTAACATCTCCTACTGGGATTGCATCTGAAAAAGAAGTCCTATTTTGTTCAGTGTTGATTGAGCTGTATTTATAAAATATGAAAGCTTTGCCCAAGCAGTGCTGTTTTTCTCTGATCCGAGTCTAGATGTCTTTTTAAAGGGCTTTGACGGTAAGCTGGATTTGTCCTCGTGCTTACAGATACAACAGAACAATCTTGTAATCTAACTCTCAGTAGCAGAGTGTTTATGTGTAGTATTACTGGGTTGATGACGACCAACTTTCCGTCGTAGGTCCAGGTGCCGAGCTTTATGCTGCAGTTCTGCAGGTCAAAGGGGAAATGCAGCACCACGATTTCACAGTAACTCTTGAAGATGGCAGGTGGGTTCCACGTGATCATTCCAGTGTGCTCCAGCAGGACTTTAGTCTCATGAATGATGGCAAAGTCACCGTCGGCGCTGCGGGCACGGACAAACACAGGCCACATTAACACAACTTTATCTCAGACATTAATGCAGAGAGACACCAGCGCCTGAGGATAGAGCTGTTGTTGAAGCAGAGCTGGTTGTCGGGTCTAAACGTCAGCGTGTCAGATACAGCATATGGTCATTGTAGTGTGTATGTGAGAGGGGAGGGTGTTCAGCACTGAGAGGGCAGATCTACCCAGATGAAATCTGAGCTTTCAGAGGCTACATGGTGCAATATAGGAAAGCATGTTCCAAAATATCCTGAGCAAAAGTGTTGATTGTCTGGACAGGGTCAGGATTTTCCGGTCACTGTGAAGCTGACTGTAATTAAAGATTAAGCTTTCAAAAAAAATAAAAGGACAGGACTTATAGCCGGAGCAAATATAGCCGGATGGCATACTTGTTGTAGAGAACCAAATCTGGACGCCAAATGTCAGTGGAGGGAACTCTGATCTTTTTGATGCCGCCATAATCCTCCGGGTTCCACTGCAGGTTCACGTCTTTCCATTTCTGGAAAAATAAGCAGCAATAAAGAACCACTCTGTAAAGGATCGACCAGAAAACATTACGTAAACTCCCAGAGTGCCTCTCCAATGTGAATCGTACATCTTGCATAACATACAGAAAACTCAGAGACTATTTTTACCATCATTCTGTCCAAACTGATGTTGTTCTTGATAAACCTTTGCCGCATCAGCGATTCACCTGACTAACATCTGACTCTAGACTTTAGCTTTCATAGAGAGGATCTGAAACGACATTATTGTCCTTTTTTTCCCCTATTTTGTACTTACTCGTGCTTTCTTTTGATGTGTTTGATGTTTCTTCCCAGTTGTTGGAAACAGGGTTATGTTGTATTCCTGGAAACCACGTGATTACACGTTTCTCAAGGTTTCTAAACCAACTTTGTGGCTCCAGTTGCCTGTAGGTTTTGTCTCATTTAGTGCTAATTCACTGGTTAGGACTATCCAACATAACAAAGTAGGTTAAAGCAGGTAAATAAGTCTCAGTACAGATCAGCTCATAAAGTGTCATTAGATGATGAGACGGGAAGAAGATCAGCCTCGTCGGTGTTAAACTCTCAGATCAGCTTTACTTCACTGATTCTCTGTATAAGTCCTTGCATAAATACCACTTCATGATAAAGCTCTGTTGTATTTTATACCATTCAGCACAGAATAATATCCCTAAAGTTCACAATTATCTGTAATTTTATGTTTCATGGAACCGACCTTATCTTTGGATTCAGTAAGCCATCTTCACCTTCCAGCACAGAAATCCTTCTTCTAATTTTTGTACAAAGCTTATAAGTTATAGGCCTGACTTGATCCATCTCTTAGCTATCCTGTGTTTCCAGGCTTCTAGACCTCCCATGATGCACGGCTGAGGAGCAGCTCTCCTCCCATCTCCCTCGTTCGGGCTCCACATTAGCGTGTTTGTAATCTGCGGTCAGAGGTGTCAAGTAACGAAGTACAAATACTTCGTTACCTTACTTAAGTAGAAATTTTGGTTATCCATAATTCACTGGAGTAATTATTTTTCAGACGACTTTTTACTTACATTTTCACACAATTATCTGTACTTTTTACTCCTTACATTTTAAAAACAGCCTTGTTACTCTATTTCATTTCAGCCTTTAAAAAAAAACTATCCAGTTAAATTGCTCCATCCGGATAGAGTGAATTTGGTTGTGGTTGTTTCAGATGTTCTTGTCCAGTTTTGTTCTTACATCCGTTTCCCTCAGATTCCTGCAACTAAACTTGGATGTACATTCCAATAAAGGTTAGGATAAATGATAACATGCCTCGGAAGTTTGACTTTTTGCACCATTACAATACTTATAGGCAACTAGTCATCATATCTCCTGCTCTCTGAAACACATGTTAATGCTCAATAGTTCACATATATGGTTCTTTAATTATTTGCATTATACTAAGATGCATTAATTTTCAATGGCTTTTGTCCTTAATGGCTTTTTTCCCCCTTACATTACTTTTACTTTTATACTTTAAGTAGTTTTGAAACCAGTACTTTTATACTTTTACTTGAGTAAAAAACTTGAGTTGATACTTCAACTTCTACAGGAGTATTTTTAAACTCTAGTATCTATACTTCTACCTGAGTAATGAATGTGAATACTTTTGACACCTCTGTCTGCAGTTACCGTATTCTGTTTCTACTATTTGCTGTCCCTCAAATTCATGTTTTGTCTCGTCACTTTTTCACACAGATTTCACGCTGATGATATTTTTATTTATCTCTACAGAGCCGATACCTCTCTTGATGACAGAAGAACAGAAGAAAGAGATAAAAATCAAACCTGTTTCAGCCGCACGTTGCTGGTGACGATTTGGTTGACCTCATCCTGCGGGTCCAGAGACAGGCAGGTGATGACAGTCGGAAGAGATATTCATGCATATTTGGAGATACAGTGTAACACGAGGCCTCACCACACTGATGAGCTGAATGAGCTGAAGACCCACAGTGACAACCACTGCATCTTTGAAGTGATTGACGGGACGGACGATCTTGTTGTAACCAGTGAAAAGGATTTTAATCAGATTAGTTTCATTATCGGAGGCCAAGGCAGCACCTGCAACAGAAGCAACGGCGTACAGATAAAGGCTCATAAGCTGTTTCCCTGACAAGCTACAGTATGTATTTGGAGTCACTTTAAATAGTAAAAGAACCCCCTTAAGCGTCGAGAGGTCTCAAAATATTTCTTGTGCCAAAGAACATATTGATATTGATACTGATAGTTCAGGTGAACTGATTTGATTAACTTCCTTTTGGGGATTTCTGACTTTGAAATTGAACTTGAACTAATATGACTTCTCTGAAAATCTCTGAAAAGCATCTTCCTGTAGGTGTAACATCGTGAGTGCGCTTGTATAACAGACTGGATCTGACCGGTGTTGATGTCGTGAGTGTAATCGAGCTTTACAAAGGCTTTGTTGATGGAGAAACATTTACACGTACGAGGTAAGGTCTTGGATATGTGAACTCTCACTGTTTCCACAACTTATTTTGCCACAAGCCCCAGCTGGATCTCCTTTCACTCTTCAGCCAACATCGAGAGGAAGGTCACCTTACAGCAACGTGTTGCTTGAATGCTTCACTGATTCTTGGAGACACCGTAAACTAAGAATTTCCAACCTATGATTATGCAGATGACCCCATGTGAAGACAAACTCAAGAAAAAAGAGAACTACACACTTGCCAAACAGCCTCTTGTATACAATTTAAACGTGCTGTTTAGTTTTGTTCTTTGAATTAGTTATTCATTAATTAGCTTATCTGATCTGAGAGAAGTTGCATTGAAAACAGCCATTGAAGTCAGGTTTATTATTTCCATAAATGAACAGCCTTATTACGCTTACAACACTGAATTCTAATCAAATTAAATGCATTACTTTCTGCAAGCATCAAGCACCCTTTATTTAGCGTCTTACCTGCCAAAATGACCAGATGAAAAACAAATAATTCACTTTTCATTCTTCCCAAGAAGCTCAGGCATTCGATAACCACAATCCAGCTTTGACGCTTTGGCCGTTGGTAATTTGAGAGTTAAAAGAGGTTTGACCCACCAGAAAACTGTGTGAGCGTTGGTAAATGACCTACCGTACAGGCTCCAGGCTCTCCACTGGAAAACCCTGCTGTATTTGTCTGACACCGGATGCAAATAACTGCCCTCCAATGCGAGTCATTTGAGAGGGACACATTCCTCGTCATCTGCTATAAGTTCAACATACCAGCGTAATGTAACCCAACCCTGAACCATCTCACCATCAACATCATACATCCTTGAGGTGACGCACAGCCACTCACGTCTATGTTTTTCTTGTATCGAAGCTTGAGACTCAAAAACATATTTCTCAGTTGTGCTTGTGAAGTTAAATCATATAGTATTTGTTTTTTTACTTTCAAAAGCCTTGTTAACAGTTCTTTACTGCAAAACAGCCTCAGACATGAGCTATAAATACCCATCCTCAGGTTGTGGTGGGCACATGGTGTGAATAAGTCTGAAAATAGGGAAAAATTGACGTTTTTAACGCTAAAAGTGTAGATTTATAGAATATTTTAGAATCAACAGCTTTTTCTTACAATTACTTTTTTTAAATTTGATTAGTAATACATACCTTATAAATAATATCAGTAATATTCTGTAATTTCATTGTAACACTGATTCTTGATGACATGCCGGCATCAATAAACTACAGTAAAAAGCAAATGAAGGGACATGCTGAAAGAAACAAAAGATGATGTGAAAAATGAAAGATGTTCTGCTTTTCACTTTTGGCGGATTGTATTTAAATATCACATAAAGAACTTCTGTACTGAATTAAAAATGACAAAACTCCAAACCACATCTCTTTGGAAACAAGGGATTTTTCAAAAATGTATGTTATGAATTTCAATAACAAAAAAGCATCAGGAGCTATAACTGAACGTATGCTACAGTGCATTTTGCCGCTCCACTGAATTTGATTTTGCTATCATTAGATATATGAGGAAAGTATGATGTGATTTCTATTTTTCTTCTAGATGTTTATGGTATGAAACAGGATCAGTTTTTTTTTTTTACGTAAAATATGGTTACTTAAAACTTGTTCTGGGTTTGTTCAAATGTGATAAGAAATGTATTTTCATTGTAAAACCATGATCTGTAAAGAATAAGACACTCATTCATGAGTGTAAACCTACAAAACTGCATTTTATAAAAAAAAAATACCACTACAGCTACATTTAATAAAATGGGTTTATATGACACCAAAGCATAGTTGTAAATAAATATAATAATGCTCTAAGTGTTCATTAACATATAGGCAGCAGACAAACATCACGTTATATCATTTTTCATGATAACTTTTATTCTGTTCTGTCCTCTTTTTCCGTCTAGCCGCGTCTCCTCTGTGCTCTGCAGCCCCTCACCCCGCTGGGCCTGTGACGGGTCAAGCAACTCAATTTCCTCACATCCCCGATCCCTTCAATCAGCCAGCCACTCAACCACACGCCTCATTCATCTCACTTAGAGAAAAATGACCAATCTGGCAACATTTGAATTAAGAGAGATTTGACTCCATCTACACACACACACACACGCACACACACACACACACACACACCCAGCCTTTTCTGCAGTCACTCAGGTCACCTAAATTTACCTCAACGCTTTCTCCTTTTTCCAACTCTGGGAAGTAACAGCCTCCATTGTGTCACCCTCGCCGGAGACGGACACATTCGGTGCTCGGTCTGGGGCTAATTATAACTCTGTGAAGCTCGTCTCAGTGTGATTTCACTCTCTGGACGACTATAACCCAACGTGTTTACATGTGCTCTGCTCCTGCTCAAATGCTCACTGAATCTGAAAGAAAGCATCTTCGTAATATCTGCAGGGGGTTGATGAGAAATGGACATACTGGATGTTTATGCCTTGTTGAAGATTAGGAAGATTAGACAGCATTTACGGGAGAGATTATCATGCGCTTTAAGCGACACAAATTACACAAAATGTGAGCATAAATGCAGAAATACCAGAACTATTCCCTTGGATTAAACCCTGAATGTGCGATGTTGCAAGGAACGCATACACATACAAGATATCACACCTTTACATCGTGGATTGAACTCAAGCTGAGCAACATTTAAAATTCCCCTTTTAGCATTGCTGTGTGAAAGAAGGGATCACAAGGCAATTAAACAGAACGAAAACCATCTCAAAGACTTATTTCCCGTGAACTGAATGTTTCTTTATATTTCAGCACTTAGAGATGTATTCAGGTCAGCCTTCAGCAAGGAGGAGAGCATTACCATCCATTTCAGACAGAAAGGTCAGCTATCTCATGGATCACAGCTTTTCAAATTTACTCTCATTGCTGTGAATAATGTACACCGAGCCCACAATACATTTGGCAGGCACCACTCGTTCATGGTGTTATCACAGCATCCTACTCCGGGATAGGGAACTTGATAGCTTTATTGGCGTGGTTTACTCTCTTTCACAGTCGATGCCCATTGTAGATGAGGGTGTAATATATTTAGAATGGCTGATAATGGCTGGGGAAGGCTAAACGGTTGGATGAAAATCCAATTTTGCCACACAATCACCAGAGACAATTCTTGGTTTGGCCCGCATTAACTCAGTGAGATGTGGTGACAACACTCAAGTGATTAAATGTCAAGCAGTGATTGCCGCTCAAATGCTTTGTGATGAAAGTTGAGGCATAATGAATGCAAAAAAGGAAAGGGTTGGAAATAGAGCTGCAGACAACAAAAGCTATACAAATAATAACTAACTGTGAAAGCTCACATGTCCAAGGTTAAAGGAAGGATATTATAAAGAAATGTTGATATTAAAATCACAAAAGGAAAAAGCCCCCAAGAGTGTGACAAGCGATTGTGCACCAGTCCCAGATGATGTGCGTGACTGGTTCTTGGAAATTGGTTGTAAGAAAATAACCTGTGGGTAATAAAACCTGAAATCCATTAATGTCATGTGATTTTTTTTTTTTTTTTAATTTTTGCACATGTAACCAGAAATTATCAGCCTCTGATGAGCCCAGTGATCTCGGCCCCTCGGGTAATGTGGCTTTGCTTTTAAAATATCACTGAGAATCTGTGTGACTGATGTGTTGTTGAAGGGGTTCCTGTAAACTCATGTTGATGAAGCTCGCGGGCAGAAACCTGTCACTCCGGATATACGGACACAAACTCTGCCAGGGTCATTGTACAGCTTCAAATTAATGATGCGTTCGAGAAAATCTTTTAACCTGCATAAAGATACTTCGCAGCCAATGTTAATTTTCTGCTACTTCAACAAAAAAAGGATAAATAAATAAATACATAAATATTAAAGGGAGTTTTGCAATGAAAGAAAAATATATTCTTGCCACCAGATAACCCCCCCCACAACCACCACCAGCATAAATGAATACATATGCCACTTTCTGTGTGTGTGAACTGTGAAATGCCACAAAGTCAGCATTGATGCTGACTTTCTGTAACTATGACTCATGAAGCATTTGATTTCTAAAAGTAGGATTTAATAAATTAAAGCAATCATGCAGAAGTTGCGTACAAAAACATTACAGTACAAAATTAATTTCACAAATCCTATTTATAACACAATAAAAATGTTACTGTCCAAAACAACAACAAAAAATGCACCAGTGTTTACGCATTCAGAGGAAAGGCTCAACTAGAAAACAATTTTTAAAAAAGGAGTGTGACTTACAAACATCTGAAAAGCTAAAAAAAATGACATCATCATCATAAAAAAATGACTGCAGAAAAATTTGCTGGACTTTTTTTTTCCGTTGTTTGTTTGTTTTTTTAACATCCAGCTATTCAAAATTTCACAGAAACAACTGGACATGAGGAATGTGGACCAAAGAAAAAAACTACAGTTCAGAGGAATGCGTAAAAAAAAAAAAAAATCACAGCGCTACACAATCTTCGACACATGCTGGGTTACAACTTAAAAGCAACAAAGACCTCGCACCACGTGCATGCTGGTCCGTCGGCTACTGAAAGTCCCCCGACAAAAGTGGGGAGATATGAAGTGTACGGTTCATCATCCAGCCCCAGGTCAGGGGAGGACGGATGCCAGGTCACCAATATTCCATACACAAGTCATTAAAAACGAAAAAAAGTATCAATCAATGTATTTTTACATAAATGAGTGGTTAAAGAACTGATCTAAAAAGTCCTGATCGGAGCTCAGAAGAGCGCCTCTTCATTCTTGATGAGCACCTCCACCACCTGTCTCTGGTAGCGGATGTCATTCAGTGCCGTTATGGCGTCCTGGTCGGGCGCGCGCATCAGGGTGGGCCCGAAAATGATGCCGAGGTTCTCCGCGCTCATCAGGTTGAATTTTTCATTCTGTGTCACCCTGCAAAGTGTGATACAGTTAGAAAAGCAAAGCAACCCAGTAATGGAAGCGTTTCAATGATTCCAGAGGAACAAAGTAATGAATTCACAGTTCGAGACCTCCTCCAAATGTTCGCACCCCTCCTTTCTTCTCAATTCTCACCTCTTTAAGTGGGCCATGAGGTACTTGAGAGTTTCCCTGTGTGATGGCGGCAGTAGAGCGAGAGCCTCGCGGAAAGCTTCCAGCTTTTTCTCTTGTTCTGTGAGCTCTGGCAAACCGAAAAAGAGGACGCGATTAGCATGAAAAGATTACTGAATGGGCCTGGCGGGCGGAGGGGGCCCAGGGGCCTGAGAAGATGAGCAGCCAAAGAACCAGAACCCTTTATTTAAAATTAGTGGGAAGTCTTCAACGATTAGAGAGAGGAGATTTAAAAGGGATAGAAAATAGCCGGGATTAAAAAATAAGGCACAAAATGAGAACTGAGAGTTGTGGGAAAAACATGAAACAAACACAAAAATGGTCACAAGATGAAAAAGACTTCAAATGAAGAAGGAATTTAATAAAAAAGTGCACTTTATGTGAAAGAAGGAACTAATAATTGACGGGTTTTTTTTGTACTTTGCAAATCATCGACAACATTGTAGTTTTTTCCTGCAGTTATGCTAAGTCTTGATATTAACAGCTCAGGTGTCGCTGCAGATGAGAAGAATCACCTTCTGTCTGTGTTGTGATGTAATAACCACAGTCACATCACCAGCACACGCCACAGGCCTGATAATTTACATAAATTTGCCAAGCAAATCCTCAGTGGTGTCATCTAAACATATTTTAAGAGTTGCTGAATTTGTTCCAGTCGCATCTTATGTTTTTGTTTTTTTTCCACCCTCATCGGGCCGACCGGCATCTGCTACGTCTACCCTGCACAATGTTTTCTGCACGTAAACGATGAAACTGGATGAAACTGGATGAAACTGGATGAATGCATGCAGCAAAACGCTTTGGACGTGACTGATCCCCCAATTGCAATGCTGGATTTCTCCAAACTAATTTGTGAAATTGTGACTCACTCGCAGCCTCGATGAACCTGGGGTAGGCGTCGTAGGAGATGATGGGAACTGGCAAATCCCTGAGGTACAGTTTCAGCGCACTCGTGATGATATTGATGTCTTCATAGGCATTCACTGAGATGTCTGTCTTCTCGCCATCTGTGCAGACATGCGATGGAATAAAGGGAGGAGAAGGAAGTAAATTAGAGTGGTTCCACTATAAAAATGGCTCACATCAGCACTTGTATGCCACAAATGGGACTGAAGAACAGAGAGATAGCTGTGTTGCAGTGGAGGGATAGAATCTGCTCGGACCCTTTATCATGGCAGTGCAGCAGCTATCATCCCCTTGGCCTGTTTAATTCAGACTTTCTCTCGGTTATGCATGCTTTCCAGAGGAGACCATGGCCTACTTGTGCTGGCAGACTGAGCATCACAGTGCTGTGAGCTGGAATGACAGTGTCATGGATGATCTCCTGCATGCGAATCTGCCTCAGAGTTCAGTCCACCGCTGAAGGGTTTCTCTTACAGTTAAGATTCACTCCGGTCTGAGGCGAGACAGGTTTATTCTCACTAAGCTGACCATGGGCTCCCAGCAGTGCCACGTTTGAGGCAGTGAGAGTACATCCATGCTTCATAAACCCCAAGGTCCCCCCCCTGTCTGTCGACACAATGAAATCCGGCGTGAGAGGGAAATGTCAGGATTGGATACGCATTCCCAGATGGACGCTAATCCTTCACAAATGTGTCAATATTTTACTAATCCAAACAGCCATGTGTCTCATTTGGACATATTTACACAGGCGATGCCTTCTAGTGCCATTCTGTGAGTTGACAGCAGTTTTTGAAACATACGGGACAAACCTTTGTCAAACCCCAATTTGACGTCTTCCACCGAGTCGCTAAATCCAGATATCCTGTAGAGCCCCTCCGACTTCAGTCCTTGAGAAGAAAAGATTAAATAAACAACCTTTTAGACATTGTAACAGCTGTCAGGAGTAATGTGGAAAAATTGACCTTCAAAATACTCTTAAATATGCACAAGAAATAAAACACCGGCGGTGCCGCACACTGGAACAACATGGCCTGCTGCAAACAGTTTTCTGCATCACCGGGCAAAATAATAAAGGCATTAATCAAACGCTGCCACAGACATGCATTAGGGGGCAGACAATGACGTTGCCACTAGATTTCCACACAGCTGATTGATTTAAGTGAAAGGCAACCACCTAAGACGGCAGGAAACAGAGTAATATATTCTTAATTAAACATTTACAATTACCAGCAATCTCATCACTCCTCTCAGTCAGCCCCCTCAAGGAAAAACATTAACTCAGACCGAGACTGAATCAGACTTAAACACCTCATCTCCAGTATTAGATGCTTCGGATAGATTAGTATAAAATGAAAAGTGATTTATAACAGGTACAACTAGAAAAAGTGTTAAAAAAATAGGTTCCTATCACACAATAATAACAGCCAATCAAGGAAATGTGCCAAGGACTTGACATGAACTGATACTTAGCGATAACTGACCTCTGGACTCGATCTCTCGTATGCACATGTCCACCACCATGGGTCGGGCCGTGTTATAAGCTTCAACCAGGGTGGTGAGGTCACAACTGTACACCTTCCGGATGTGTCTCAGGTCCGGCTTGCAGTCGTTGGGTACCAGAGCGGAGCAGTCTTTGTGGACGTTCAAACCGCAGTCTACAGAGGGACAGACAGGATTTCACTCTCAAAACAAAAGCAAATAATCTGCAAGCTTTAATTTGTGCACAATGAAATTAGTAGCTCCATTTACCAACTTCCCTCTGCACATAACTTTGGATCCATTTAGTCATTAAAAATGAATCAAAAGTAGTAAAAGAACCAGGTACTAGGACACTGACTTATCTCATCAATATGTGCTGGGATGTTTTATTGGTTTCAGAAAAAAATCCATGTGTAAACATTAGATACATTACTTTGGTATTTTGTCAGGGAATAAAAGCCCACATTGTGTTTTGCTTTCAGTCACATTGGATGAGCCAGAGCTCGTCTATGGACAGGATTCCCTTCCCGTCGGGAACAGAGACTCCACTGGACGGCAGATTCAGAAAGAGACCGCAGCTCTGCTTTGTAACGGAGACGGTAGCAGGGAATTACTGCAACAGTGAAAACGCTGGAGCCCAGAGGAGGGACAGTCAACGCTGCTGCACGCTCTGTTCTCTTTCAAACCCAAGCTCGTCGTTCTCAACAGCAGTGGAAGCAGCGATCGAGGCGCTGCGGGCTACAGGAGACCTAGTTTTCCCAGTCAAAAAATGGGGCAGCTCTTAAGTGCTTAGATCTTATGAGCCCTCTCCAAGTTCTGGAGGGTTGTTGTATGACAAATGCCACGTGATTTTACTCTACAAAAAAGTAAAATAACATTAAATTTCCTTTTTCTTTTTTTTATTAAAAGCAAAACCAGAAAAAAGCTGCTTTGGAAAGCTGAAAATCTATACATCTGGAGGACATCTGACGATATTTTGATTAATATGGGTCCCTGGAGAAATTCAGCAGCCTGAATTTATATGCATTGATGGCAGAAATGTAATTACCTTAAAAGATTATTCTCTTAAGGACATGAGACAGGCTGTATAATAGTGGCAGGCTGTCATCAGAAACAGGCCTGCTGAGCTCTCTCTGCCCCGGGTCCCTGGGGTAGGTGAGCCCAGGGGACCCTGGGAGCCGGGAGATGGAGGATGTTTACTGCACCGCCAGCACTGTCTCCGTTGCCACGGTGAGGAGTTAACAGCTCACTTTGGAGAGGCGGTTTAATAGCGGCCGGTGGATAAATTCATATCAGCAGATTATCACCGAGTCCAGGAGGAGAAAATGACCTCTTTCTGAGTGGACGTGAAAGAAATATGACGCTGGAAGGCTTCGCCATTTTCTGCCAAGTGCTTAAGTTGAACAGGGGTTGAGCCGTGTGACCCGGCTCTTAGGCGGAAGCTGGCTGAATTTTAATGTGTGCGAAAACGGTGCCGCTTCCCAACACTCCCAGCTCTGCTCCTCATTAAACAGACATGCCAGCTTTGTTTTCCTTCACGGACATGATGGGATGAGGTTGGGTTGCTGGGTGGATGGGGCGGGTGTGTGTGTGTGTGTGTGTGGGGTGCAATCCGATGAGAAAATGTGCCACAACCAGCACAACTAGAGGCTGGCTCTCTGGCACTTGGCCAACAGCAGTTCACACACACAGAAAAAGAAAAAGGGGGTAGAAGAACCTATTTTTTCTTTTTTTTTTTGGTATGCAAATGTCAGGATCATGTGAGACTTCGCTGCCCCAGATTCTGCTGGCTGGGGTTGAGTGGGAAGGAATGGTGGTGGTATATGCGCGTCGCTGATTGGCTCCTAACATAAGGGGCTTTATCTGGATTGTTGTTGTCTCCCAACAACAACATATTAATAATGTATGTCGGAGCTCCCACAGATATGTGTGATGCACTTTGTTGCATCAATAAAACATCAAAGACACATCAGACTGCATCGGGGCGCTTTTCTAGAAAGGGCAACAAATTCTTACAAGAAACCTAGTGAAAGTGAAATCTCATCATCATCCTTGACAACCACACACTATAGAATAAGTGTATGTACAATAACAGTATAGAGTATATCAGTATATATATGTGTCGAATGTAAAACATTGAAAGTATTGCAGATTTAATGAGAATTGTCTAAGAATATGCTCACACAAGGGATTAGATAATGAAGTCTTCCATAAATGAAGATGATGAGAACCTGACATTAAACCTATTTCGTGCTTTTAGGCCAAGAATGATGCAATTGTTTATCCATGATTAAACCATCAGCCAAGCAGAGGCACTGAAAACCTTTGTTATTGTAATATCGATGAAAGGATGTGAAGCCCTGAGATGAGAGGAAGATCTGAAAAAATGGATTCATCTCAGTGTTTGACCCGTATTCTCCGATTCAGTACAGTAAGTTAAATACAAATGTTGCGTATTTGTTACATCACAGCTTTACATCCTCATTTCACTCTGTTGTATAAATCGTAATCCTCAAATTGCTGTTGAGATTTTAGATTAAAATTCCGTAATCCAGCTCCAGATGCACTGTAAGTAACCCACATTGAGTGAGGCCGAGCATGTGTATGATCTATGCAACGAATGGTGTCTGCGGAGTGTTAAAGCGAGTTATATAAGGCTGCGTCAATGGTGAGATCATACCTGCACATTTGACCCCCTGAGCCATGAGTCCCCACATAAATCTGGCACAGTGTTCGCACCACTGAGGTCCCCGAAAGCTGTGGACCTGTACGAAGAGGGAGGAGGACAGTGACAGACGTTAGTGATGAAGTGCAGTGACAACAGAGGGAGAAAACAGTGGGTTATTGCAGCCATTTACCCCAGCTCCCTTTCCCCAGCCTGCCAAGAGACCCGTCGGCTGCTGCCGGCTTAAATGACAAACTCGGGGAGGACTGTATGCGTGTTGGGGGGAGGATTGATGTGGAGCTTTGGCGTTATGTCACAGCAAGTTGTGAGACTTCACCGCGGGAAAAGGGATCATTTGTTGGGTCAATTTTCAATGGAAACGGTAGACGAAAGGGTAGACTCCCACGCACTCTGGTGGGTGACAACAGCTCAGCCAATCATGGAGGCCTCCCAACTGAACGAGAGCAAACCACAACACTCCACACGGTGTAGTCTTGCGCTAAGTTAATAGAAGCTCTGAAAGGAAAACTGTATTGAATTATTTATGGTGACTAAAGCCATGTGCAGGTAACCATTAGTGGTTTCCCTAATTATCTGGAGTGATCTGGCTGGAGTGCTTAAGAATGACATTATTTTATTAACCAAGTGCTCTTTTTTTTGAGTCTAAAGGTAAAAACATCCATTATAATGGTACGGTTTTGCTGTTATGCCCTGATGTGTAATATTTCTGACACATGATGAAATCTGCACTGGTTGCAGAAACTCTCCTGGAGCCTCAAAGACAACATTCAGCAAAACAAGAGAACAAAGCAGCAGAAAGAGGGCAGCAAGCATCAGCACTTTGGATGCCTTGACAGTGATGTTTCCCTTGCTGCCCCTCCATCTCATCAACCATCCCAACATTGAGCCAGACAGGGACACACTCCCGCGCTGTTTCCCTTGTCCAGCGGCGTAATCCCCCCATCTGCTGCTCTACGTAACAGCGGCGGTCCACAGCCCGGCCAACAGATTTTCTTTTGATAGAGGCTCAGTGGACGGACCAAAACAGCTCTGTTTTTCATCCCCTCTGTGTCATTTAAGCAGCGCACACCCCTCCCCTTCCCGACTCCTCAAGGGGAGCAGGTCGAGCACCCCCCCCAGCCTTTGGCCACACATGATGACATTAAACCACTGTTATGCAGCTGACAAGAGCCCCCTTTGAGTGGATTGAGTCTCACCTTGAAGTTGTGGACTTTCTCCGATCGGGGTGTCCGGTCACTTTCCTTCAGCGTGGCTCTGCGGACCAGTGAGGTGAGCTGTGAGTAGGCTAATATTTTAATTGGTTGCCAGAAAGTGGCCGAAGGTTTCTGTGGCCCCATCCTCATTCCCAGCGCCGCTGCCAGAACATCCTCCTGATTGGCTTCTCGCTTGGCCTTTTGCACCAGAGGCTTGTCTTTCTTTTGAATATCGTACGACTCCCGCGATGGCATTCTGGCGCTGCAAAACTTCCAAATCAGAGGTAGACGCTCATCAAGACGGAAAAGTCCTCAACTAATAAAGTAAAAGAAAAACAAAAACTCCTGGATGTTCAAAGCAAGTATGTGTCACACAGTATTACTTGCATCATCCCAATTAAATGGAGACATCACTGGCATCGAAGTTTCCAAATAATTCGAGAGAAGGAGAAGAAAAAAAAAACAGTAGTCCCTGAATCCTCTCAAAGCAGTGACAGCAGATCAAGTGAAGCCCTTGTGATAGGAGTGCCAGGTTTTATACAAAGCAGGTACAGCCTTGGGTGCTCATGTGGTTCTCTGGGAAACGTATATGCAGATGAGATGAGTGGCTGAGCTAATCCTCACCTCCCTGTGCAGAGCTGATACTCTCCCTGGAGCAGAGACAGCACACTGTTGTGTGTGGATGCTGTCAGGGCGGGCAGAGACAGAGGGGGAGGAGTGTGGAGGTGGACCCTATAGTAGTGGCAGCAGATTAAATGGATCCCACCAGCCAATCACAGCATGGATACGGCAGCTTTGTAGTAGCGTGTACCCCGCCCCCCCCTCCTCCCCATGCAACCCATCAGATATCTGAGCAGGAGAGCCTGGCTGGGATGAAATGAGAGTGGGATGATAATGAGCAATGAATGAATCATGCATCCAGAGTGGGCTGCAGCCGGGGGAACGCGCGACAGCAGTGGGCCGTTGGAAAGAGGAGCTATTTTCAAAACCATGTTGCCACAGAAACTGGAGCCACGAAGAGCAATGAGATGGAAGCTGCAAGCTGCAAACCGATCTAGGAATTTGAAGAAAACATGTCATCATACAAAGTGATGCAACCACAGTTCATAATTGACATCATTTAAATTAACAAAAAAGAAAAAAAAAACAATAAAGAATTAAGAGAAGCATAAAGTAACTTCTTTTTTTAAGAGTGCAAAAAATAGAATAGAATAGAATAGAAATAGAATAGAATAGAAGACTTTATTGATCTCCCAGAGGAGAAATTCAGTCGTGCAGCAGCCAAAATACACACACGCTTTATACAAAAAATTTAAAATAGAAAAAACCAATAAATAGTTAAATAATAAAAAGAGCAATATAAAAAGTAGAAAAAGAGTATGTACAAGAGAGAAAAAAATAGTAAACACCAAAAAAATTGATAATATTTACAAAGAATTTACAAATATTTTCAGAAATAGGTGAGGTATTTCCTGGTTATTGCACTTATAAAGAGACAAAATAGATTAAATTCACAAAGCAGTGTTATACTTGTACTTTTAATTGTTTTCTGCCGTCCTTCAGCTATGAAGTGTACGTTATGAACAATAACATTATGCCTCAGCAGGAGTCGAGGCGGCGTAAACTTAAGGCCACAGCTGTAGTTTGTTTTTTTTGCCTTGTATTCACTATAAGCAGCTTATTCATTTCATTATGATAAAATATACAATAAAGAATTAAACAGCATATGTCAGTACCAGGCAAGGGATCTGGTAGCCAGGAGCTTTTTTCTTTTTTCTTTCCAGTCTTTGTCTGAATGTTCATTTGCCCGACTTATACACTGACGCAAGCCTTTGTGTTGCCTGAATACAAAATTAAGAATCAAATATAGCATCACGATGGCAATGTGAAAGAGAGACTCTGAAATCCGCATGTGTTATTCACACTCCAAGTCAAATGTGATTATGCTCCCACGTCTCACGGCCCAATTCAGACTCGACTTGCTGACGTCCTCACCTTTTACAGCATCACAGGATGTGACTGTACAGACTGAAAACTGAGAAATCGATGGCTGTTAATGTGCCTTGCTGCTCCTGCCTCGTCGGAGGAGAAGGAGGCTGAGAGATGGAGCTGCGGAGGGGAGCAGACAAGAAGCTTTTGAAGATCATTGCGCTCAGGTGGAGAGGCATCCCAAACTGTGGTGCCTTACAGGGACAGGCTGAAGACATGAAAGACGTGACACAGAGCACTGCAGCGTAGCTCCCCCCTCTCATGCTCAGTGGAAACCAGCGCTCAGGAGGGAACCTGAGAGAAAACCCAGTAAGAGCCTTTTATATGCACCAGCTCATCCTCTCAGACTCAGAGCTTTTGCAGTATAATTGTGTTGCCTGCTGCTGAGTGCACAATGACTGCCTCCCTCCCAGGATGTGGTTTACTTTGAACGCAGCTCTAATTGACACTGATTGATTTGTTTGTTTTCCAGACATGTCCAGCGACGGAACCCTTGAGGATGGATGCGTTGGATGTGGTATCTTTTACATCTCTGCAATGTCCAACCATGTCCGGCCTGGAAATGGGGCCGTGTTAGAATACTGAGCTCCTCATTATTTAGGGTATAAAAACTGACTTAATCGATTGATTTATAGTTCAGGGAAAGCAAATGTATTCATTCAGAGTGCCTTTAGATCATACAAAATGCATTAAAATCTACAAAAACCATGCAGGCAAAGAGAAAGTGAGGGAAAAATGAAATAGGACTCATAAAACTAAGTCAAAGGTGAAACTTGTCCATACTTTAGTTCACTGTATTAAACACTGGCAATTAGAAAAGGCTTTAAAGTGGATTTAAGATAAGTAAGAATTGCAACAGTCTAATTCTGATTCGACCCGTATATCAATACAATCCCTAAACTTTCTCTCTTTAGAACTTTATTTCCTTTTTTCTGCCCCAATCTTTTCAAATCCATTAAGCTTTTGGAGTATTTCTGTTGGGTTAGAGGAATGTTACATAAGGAAATGTTCTTCCAATGTCCCGCTGACCTGAAGGGACATAAAGACCCATTAAAGGGACACAGCCATCCTCACAAGTGAGCTTTCAGAGCAATGGTTTCTCTGCCAGACACTCACATAACTCTCTTTGTTTGAGATAGACAAGAAACTCAAACCATAGACACTAATAGCCATTGCAAATGACGACACCAGAACAGTTGAAATGAATATAAAAGGCTGCTCATCCACCAAGCTCATCCTCGAGCAATGTTTAAGAGGTCGTGGTTACATAATGTTACATAAACTGGAGCTCGAACAGGCCTAAGGGAAACTGTAGTCATGTAGGGTTTAAAAAGGGTGACATATCAGTGTTTTATGATCTTCAAAACGTAGCAAAAGCCTTCGGTATGGAGGTTTAATGTTTATTTTGAGACGTAAAGTCAGAAGACAGTCAGCTGGTCCTGAAAAGAGCTTTTTAACATTAAATATGAAGCATGTGTTTTGTCAGTTTGAGCAAGATCAGTGTAAGAATAATCACAGAGGAAGTAGAAAGGAGAGTGAGAGAGAGAGAGAAGGCGTCATGCAAAAGATGAAGCAAGAGTTTGATTTCAGAGAGAGATTATACCGAGGTGCCACACCATATTCTACTTTTTATGACTTATTCGCAGTAAATGTAAAAGTGAATTTCAAAATCCAGTCCCAAAGGTCAGGGCAGCATTCTGGCAATGACGTGCACAAAACAGGAGAGTTTTTAAAAACCCAGGCAGGTGTTTCTTTCATTCGGGAGATGATAAATAACAAGAAAAGTTGAGTTCAGGTAAAAAAGAAAAAATAGCTTTATCTTAAAAGTTAATAACCACAATCATATGCTGTGACAATGCACCTTTCAATAACCATGACTACCTCATACTGCTGCACCTTTGACTTTTAAATTGTATATATGTTAATAATTCTATTACTGTTTGTAACTATTTAAATCTGGGTTCAGTGAGCAAAAAAAAAAAAAAAAAATACCCTGTCTGGCATGTTCATATACTTGGCCAATAAAGCTTATTCTATTCTATTCTATTCTTCAAAGGAAATGTTCATAGAAATTAAGCAGCCACAAGACCGTGCAGATGAACTCTTCCACCAAAATAACACTTACTGTTTATCTCAAAGGTGGATTGATTATGTTTTAGGTCGTGGGAACATTTAAAAATAAGACTTTTACCATGAGATAAGGATTTTAAACCCCTGTAACTCCACAGTGGGGATGGTGAGCATCAAGATATTCATAATCCCACTGAATGTTAAGATTTTTGATAAAAAAATATGTTTTCTTGTTGTTGTTTTTTTGTCATAAGGACAGAAACCATCACTGCCAGGAGAGACCACGCAAAGGATGCTGCACAGATGGTTGCTTTTTTTCCCTTTTTCTTTTTTTTTTTTTGCTGTTCCTGCAAGAAATCTGAAACAAATGACACCATATTTTACCCGAGCAAATAGATTAGCCGGATGTAGCTGGAACAGTCTGCGCTTTGACAGTGATTTATGGTTTGCTGCTATCACATTTTGCTATTCACACTACAAGGTCAGTACATACGTAGAGGCACTTTCCACACTGGATGTGCACAATAGGGTGGGAGGCTACACTGTCAGGTGCATTTTAATCAGGAAATGTGTGAATGGACATCCAGAAAATGCTTGATTTTAAAGAAATGTTGCTTACTAGATCAATGCACCTGAGGAACAATAAATGAGAATGTTTCCGTTGAAGCCAGTGGAGCTCTAGCATCACAGCTTTAAAGCTTTAATGCTTACACCATAAAGGCAGGAATCCCCCCACTTTCCTTTTTTTTCTTTTTTTTAAGGAATGACGGGGTTTTAGATGGGTTGTGGAGAATAATTGAAAAGCTTGAGTGGTCCTTTATCTTGCTGTGTGGCTCTGCTGGGAACGCTCTGCCCAAACAACAATCCGACGTTCAGGGGACGATGAATGGCTCAGCGTGCAGGAGCTGTTTTGGCAACAGAGAGATGATAACAGGACGGGATGAGTTTGTCAATGCCTCATGTCTTTGACAAAGAAAAGCCAGGGCTGGGGAAAAATAAAGAGATTAACTTAATTTGCTTTTCCATCAACAAAGGATTTTAGAGGTTGACGTTTTTGGACAGGTTTGATTCTTTTAATTCCTAAAATTATGTATTTATGTAACTTTCAGCAGTAAATACTGTGAAATATTTCATATTTAGGCAGATTTTTAATGCTGAATAAGCCCAACAAGCTATGTCTTTTTTTTTTCTGGTTGTCTGGACTAATCACGTGCTGCTGTTGCTACAGTATATGAAGGGTTTGCATATTACTATTACTGTAACTAGACATGGAGAGGAAAACACATTTTTACATGTCATTCACCAACGCATGGAAGTAAAATCCAAATATCTGTGTCAGATCTTGAATGTATCTAACGGTGCTGTCATAATCAGGGATGGGTAGAGCTGATATATATGTATCTTTTCATCCTTATGTAACCGTACCTCCCTCCTCCTCATTACTCAGGGAGACAGACAGAGTCTACAGCATCCTGGAGGACGAAGAGGCTCAGCTCAGTCAACATCTTCTTTATCAACCCCGAAACATCGTCATGTTCAAACTGCGTGTGCAGCCGGTTTTGAACCACGGATGAAAGAACTCTTATGTCATGGCCATTGCAAAACATCTCCCGTCATAGTCTGAGTCATTTCACTCACATAAAAGTCTTCTTTTCTGTTTTACTGCATCTAAAATTATGTGCAGCTCCGGCTCATAGATTTAAAATGAATGAAGAAGAAGAATTCAAATAACTAAATAAATACAGTCGATTTGACTTGGTTAAACATTATATTACTTATCTCCAAATAACCACACACAGGCAATTCTCAATGTCTGAATGCATTACTTCCCAAACATGAGTCATACAAGAAGACAATAGGACCTGAAACCCCGATTTACTCCTATTATTCAGTTGTACGCAGGATTTTGGAAGCAGTGTTTCATTAAAAGGCAAAGGACCTTCAGATGGGGGCAGGGCCATGTGGCAGCTTTTAAGACATTTCATTACATTTAGCTTTTTCTTCTCATTTTGGTGTAGATGGCCCGCTCCCGCCGCCACACTGCTTCCTGTCTCGTCATGTGGAGCGAGGACACACACAAGGTCACACCCAGGGATTGTAGGCGTCTTTCCTGCAACCTAACAGTTTGCTTTCTGCACCACATAAAAAAATTTAACAAAAAAAAAAAAGAAAAAGAAAAGGTTGCTTTCTCTTGTTTAGGGACAGATGGCCAAGAGTTGCATTTTGGCAGAAGGCCTTGACTTTCTGATCAGTAATCTGCTCACTGTCTGCTCCGGCTGGAGGACACAAACCTGTGGAGTCTGGACCATATTGCATCTTAGCAGACTTCAGTTTATGTAGGAGAACAGCATCTGTTTTGAGTGTTGGGTTCCCAAGAGATCGATATTTCTGAGCCGCTGGTTATCTCGCCAGCTGAATTTAAAAGACCGGTCCCATGAGTAGGTGATGTTAATAGATATTTCAGAGGTGCTCAAGTATGAATGATCTGATTACTGCTTTTAATTACTGTGCAAAGCTGGAAACATCGTGCACTGTGAGCAAGCGTGAGTGCTTTATTTTTAAAACAAGTGAGTGGGCATTTGCATAAGCAGCAAAATACTGTGCAGGGTTCGTGCAAAAGGACAATACATAAATAAATAAATAAAATGATAATAATGTCCAACTCAAATCAGGGCGATTCACATTCAGAGGGCGGAAATAATAACAGTTTTATGAATAATAAGAAGAAGACATTGTTCCCTCAGGTCAACTTCTGTGGCAAAGAAAACCAGTCTAATGGCTAAAAGTTAAAGGACACTGATGTTCGTGGACCAAAACTCTGCTGACCATGCTCCATCGCTTCATAACATGTTGTGCAATAGTCATTTGTTGGTTTTATGGTAAATACAGACCAAAAGAATCCCTTAATATCTCCCTAAGATATTTGGAAGAAGAAATTAAAGTGACAGCGGAACATTGGTGCCCTATTTGTGCAAAGAACAGGCTGTTTCTGTCTTAATTTTCTATTTTTGTTGAGTTTCCAGTGCAGTATAGCTAAATTTAAATTCCTGGTTTATTTGAAACTAATCAGATAATCCAATACTCTCTTGTCTTGTTATATGTTATCAAATGTACTCTTGTATCCCAAGAATTGGAGAGGATTTTCAACGTTAAGCAGGGGAATTTTTCCAAAATTATGTGCTCATCTTTTTTTCTTTTAATTCAGGGTTTGATATCCCTGCATTTCTGTTTACAGTCAAAGTTATTACTTTCTTGGCAACAAAGTTCCATAACCAAAGGATTAATCGCCTCCTTATGATTGAAAAGAGAAGACGAAGCGGAATACATAACCAACGATAAAGCAGAGTTAAACTTCCAGTGTCTCTCCTTGTACTCAGGTGTTCATGGTATCATGGCAGTCGGCACAGAGGAAATGATTGACACTGATTGCGCCACAAACAAGCTGGCTGGCAGAAATGAAAGCGTATGAATTTATTTCTGTTGAAAACAAGGAATTATGCTCGAGGCAGCTTCCAAATCAGCGGGGCATGAATAAAGAATCATTCAAAATTACGCAGAACGGAGCGACTGGTGGACATCTGCTCGGCTGCTGTGCTGCCTGCTTGTTAGCATATCAAAGACGCAAATGCATCTTTCTGTCAGAAAAGAGAAGATTGCACCTTTCCACGGGAAACAGCAATACTTTGAGCAATGATAATGTAGCTTTATTTGAACGCTTGGAAATAAGCACCTTCGCTTACATAACACCCAGAGAAGACATTACACAAGCGCTGAGGTAATGAATGTAATCTGCCAGACATTTCTAACAGAGAGGCTCTTTGTTGCTGCTGAAGTGCTTCCCTGCAAAAGAAAAAACTTGCCATAGTTGTGTTATCTAACATTTTTGTGAGGCTCCTGCACATAATACACACTGGCAGAAGAAAATAAGTAATTTATCGCGAATGTTACTCGGCTGCAGAGATCGCCCAGGTCTGTGTGAGACTGTGTAATCTCACGCTGCTGAACTGAGACGGGACAATCTTGTTCATTGTCATCACACTGCCTCAGCTGATCCTGGTTGGTTCTCTGTCTTCAGAGGGCTGCATTTTTCTCTCAGAGGGGTGGAAACTTTGACCAATCTGTAACTTTTTTTCTCTTTCAGAGGGAGTAACAGATAACCTGCTGCTCTCGCTGCTTCATTTTCAATTATAGCTTCTGTGTACAACCATTTATTCCAACTTCAGAGTTCCTACTTTAGATTTGGTGTTTTTATTTCCCTTTTTTTTTAGTTCAGTAGCTTTTTAATGTTAAAGGTCTTTCTCTCTCACAGAGGACACTTTAAAATCCCATTTTCAGTGCAGCCTCTTCTTCACTATGAGACACATTCACACAACGCCAGCCGAAGGCCTATTTGGCACACCCTCAGACAAATCCTGCATTCTGGCACAGGACTCTCTTAAAGGGGCTATAGTTTCTTTTATGGGGTTTCTTCTTTCATCCCGTCCTCTGTTTCCAACAGGGAGAAGCAGCCCTGATATGAGGGTTGTACTTCTGAGCTTACTCTCACTTTGTTGCTTGTGTCTTAGTTGTCATTTAATGTCAGTGATGAATTCAAATCAAGTCACTTCAAGTTGTGTCATAGACGAGTTGTTGCTTTTGAAAATATAGAATTTGTAGTGGTTATTATTTGTCACCAACAACTAATTCAAACGGCCACCGAGAGGCACCAGGTAAGCGTTTCTAATGCAAATCAGATAGGAACCACAGGATGGAATGAGGCGATTGTCCAGACAGACAACGACGTTTTGTGGCATTTAAAAAACCTGGAAAAAACCTGGATCTGGAACATTACAGCAAGATGTTAAAATGTTGGCTCTGATTCTGTCCTGAGGCTGATACTGAAGCTATCTGAAGCTGTTAAAACCATACATCTTCCCTGGTGCCCACTGACTTCCAACTGTGCTCTAATCAATTACGTAACATCAGCTGTGCCCAAATTGCCCACCACCTTTCAAAATAAAAGCATATAGCTGCAACTCAAATAGACTGAAACAATAAGACTGACTGAACTAGTTATGCAAAACAAACACAGACATTGAAAATACAACATGGCACAAACACATAACTGAAAATCAGCTGAGATCAGCTGAGAAACGAAAATATACCGTGACCTGCAAGAGAGCTGCAATCATGACAGAAAAGCAGTTAATCAAAGCAATAAAACATTAAAATATATGTACCTGCAAAGAATGATCTAACCTCAACATATATTGTGTTAATGACGTGAACTTCCTGGTTTGAGTGACTGATATAAATTACCCTTTTGACCTCAGTGGAAATGGAAAAGGCCCAGGACTGAAATGATCTGTAGTCAAATAATTTCAACTGAAAAAAAAAGAAAAATGCAGAAGTCCACGTGGCTTCGTAACAGTCTCTGCTGCTCTGAAAACTCCGCCAGGCAACCGAGACCCAAGCTAGCCGTCTCTGGAAAGGTTTGCTTATCACCGTCTACAATGACCGCACTCTAAACTCCCACAATTCCTCTTTACCTCCTCTCTGACCTCAGGTGGGCAGATGATTTTAGATTTGCCACATGATAAGTCATTGATTTTGTCTGCAGTGAGACACAAATGTAATAAAAGGGTGAAAATATCACTGCAAGCTTGGACTGATCAATATCTGTCACATCTACTGCAGCTGCATGGTTGCACAGAAGCGGCACCAGGTTAACGGGTACATGTGCTGGAAAGAACCTGGGAAACTGTTAATGTGTTCATGTTAAACAAATAATATATGTGGTATGCACGGTATTAATTACTTTGCTTTTTAACAAATGGTGTGAAAATAAACAGAGCAACAAAGCATATGTTAAGTATTAATACATTAATTTGGATATCTTTCACTATCAGTTGTGGGTCTTTGGTTCTTTATTATAACTAATTATGCATAAAATGTCAATATTAAGTAGTCATTTTTAGAGTTTTACCATAAATAAAGTAAAAACTGATAGGGAGTCATGGTGCATGTAATATTTTGCCATTTCCGTGAGACTTGATGTGAAAGTCACAATATTTTAGTATCCATTTACACATAAACAGAAAATATCATTCCTGACAACAAGTTAAAGACGAGGATTATAGATTTTTACAACACAAAAGACATCTGACTCCAAAGAAATGTTTTTTTATTTTAATTCCTAAAACCCTTTCTGAAAGTGCAAACAGTAATTATCCGTCACTTCATCTAATGGGCAAATGTTAAAACAGTGATTAGCTCGTCTTTGTTGTCGTGATGATTTCATTTGGTGGTGTGAAAGCAAACAGCTGCAAGTCTGCTGTAATCAGTCGCTGCAATCAGAAAGACACTGCAATCTTCACGACGCTCTGGGACGATGGAGAGATACAGCAGAGCGCAGAACAATCAATCATGATTTAGGAATACAAAGAACTCTATAACCCAAACTGTTGTGGGAATTTCTCTTCTGAGGCTCGAGGAAAACCTGTTCTTACATCTATAGTTTCATATCCCACTACCATCTCTGTGTTGGTTTCAGTTTCTAAGTACACTTTGAATTAAATGAGTGTATATATAATTTTTATTACTTTGACATTCTTCACAGAGGGATTAAAGGGTCCAGCGTTTAATATTCTCATCTGATTTGGCTCCAAGTTGCACATTCACTGAATTAAAAACTAAATAGGTCAAAAGGGAAATAATGAAATCAGAACTGGATGCATCTAATAAATCTATTCTCAGGTCCGTTTCTCCTAACCCACTTGTGGGGATTAGATAACGGAAATCCTTTTTTGTTGTTTGAGCTTTGAAGAGATGTCAACGTTTGATTACATTTTCAACGAATAACCTGCAGGTGGAACCTGAGCTTTCATCAGACTTTGGGTTGTGGGACTGCAGACATCTAAAAATGAAGTTACAGAAAATAAAACGCATCTTCCTGAGGGTTAATTCACATACAGAGCCAAAGTAAGAGGTTCGTGATCCTCAGGTGATCCCTGACCCCCCTTTTTGGAGTGTTTTTGCTCCTTACATCTGCTGATCTAATTAAAGCATCTCAGATAATGGACACATGTTGCCCTCGTCAGCATGGCAATGTTGAATTTGAACCAGTATCCCCCATGTCCAACTGCAAAATTACACACACTCCCAAGATTCATCTTACACACACATCTATGCAAGAGTAAAATGAGCTTAAATAAACATAATCAATCATAAAGCACAGTACAGCTCTTCTGCCCTTTGTAAATGACATTGTCAATGTTGCTGGAAGACAGCAAGTCATGATCAATAAGGCTGGTAATACAACACAGCTGTCCTGTTAGATAAGACTTTTTAAGAGCATACCTTACAAATGTAACAGTTGAGACAGAAGATGGTTAACAGGAGTCCAGGTCAGGTAGGATGCTGGTCATTTTTGGGCTCGCAGTTACAGCTTTCTGACACTTTTAATCAAGGTGAGCTGTGATTCAACGGTAAGATGTTTTTGAAAAATCAAACCAAGGGTCAGAGCGATTACACAGACACGTCTTTTCTGTCTACGTGGACATTACCCATGGATTCGTCCATTCTTTGTGACATAACAGTCACTTTTATATCTTATATCTGCAGCTTTTTCACACTGAATCTATCGATCGCATATTCCTTACATCCATCCTTCTTCTACACCAGCTATATTCCTGACAATGCTGTTAGTATGGTTGTATTTGAGCATCAACTAAAGAAAGACGTGCAATTTTTGTAATTTACACCACTTTGGCTCTGTTTTAAATATTGTTTGAACAAGTTTCAATTTGTCTCAGAAGAATCACATTTGTCAGATTATTTTTGCCTTAAATTGACTTCATGAAATAATTTGGATCCGATTTACCTAATAACCCACTCATGGTCTTGGTGGGTGAAAGTGACCGGGGAGTGGGCTATGCTTGGCAGGAAAACTAATCAACTGATCAATTGTACTTTGACCATGTCTTGACATATATTTTTTAAAGCTTGTAAGTCCTTGACATTACATTAATTGCACAAATTGGGACGACTGTACGTCTTAAAGTAATGGTTATTCCTCTCAAAGCCCGACATTTGGATTCATCACTCCGTCAATGACTGATATAAAAAAAGCTAAAATTTTGCTCTCTGTCGGCCACAATCCTGATGTAACCTTGGTAGTTTGTCCTTGAGAATGATAAGCATCAAATATTCTCATATACCGTGACAAACACAGTAATTTCACAGCACTGTAGGTCATCTGAAAAACAAACGTGATCACGCTCTCCTCAGTGTGTAATGAGAAGTGTCCTCATTAGCTCGGCGCTGCTCTTAAACATTCGATAATCAAATCCTGGGTTAGAAGCCTCCTCTGTAATCCCATTAGCTTCATCAAGCCCTGCCGCAGCTTAACTGCTGAAGAAAATGGGGTTGAGACCGCGCGGGAGCTCGCTGAAAGAGAACTAATTCTGTCAAATTGTGTGTATATTGGGGTCCACATCAGGATCTCTGAAACTCGTGTCAAGGGAAAGCTTCTTTTTTTCCCCTCCTTTTTTTTAATCTATTTAGAAGATTTATGGAAGATTTATGGAAATCTCATTAAATGGTGACTGACTTGAGTTGCTGCTGCAGAAGCTGAAAGATAAATCTATTGTGACGAAAATGGAAAAGAAAATGTTTTGAATAAATCTGATGCTGCAGCACAGTATCAGACGGTTGAGGCGAGACTGTAGAGTGTTCGTGAAACACATTATGGTTATAGTATAGTATGGTTATAAACACATAGTGGTTCCTTGCCACTGTTTGGCTTAAGGCTTTTCTCCCACTATGGGAGTTTTTACCTGCCATTCTTCCTGGGGTCCGCCAACATTTTAAAATAATACAGAACTAAACATAACATAATAAAAGCAAACCAAATAAATGTCCACTAGATAAAAAGAATATCAAATTAAAAATACTGCAGAAAAAAATAAATAAAAAAAAGCAGAGACATTCCACAAAATGAAGAGAGCGAAATGAGAACATAACACAAAACAAAACAAAAACACTGCACAGTTAAGAGTTCATCTGAGGTTGTCAAAAAGTCTGAAAAGCAGTCCAGAATTTGATTTCATTTGCAGTCTAGAACTTCACAACCGATCTAATACAGAAAAAAAGAAAGAAAAAAATACATTCAAGAACAGTCATAACCAACTATGTTTCAATTTCCAGCATGTCAGACAATCAGTCTCAGCAAGCTGCTTGTTTAAGTGATCTCTATTGCATCCATCCATCCATTATCTATACCCGCTTTATCCTTTGCAGGGTCACGGGGGTCTGCTGGAGCCTATCCCGGCTATTTTCAGGTGAGAGGCAGGAGTTACACCCTGGACAGGTTGCCAGTCCATCGCAGGGCCACATATACAGACAAACAACCAGACACACTCACACTCACACCTACGGGCAATTTAGAATCACCAATTAACCTAGCATGCATGTTTTTGGACTGTGGGAGAAAACCGGAGTACCCAGAGGAAACCCACGCAGGCACGGGGAGAACATGCAAACTTCACACAGAAAGACCCTGCTGGGCCTGGGAGTCTATTGCAATGTTCTATAATTGTTACTTATACTGATTCAAAAGATGTTGCTTAACTAATAATTTGAATGTTCTTATGCTGTTTGTTTGTTTGTGTGATGTGTTTGGGAAATGAGTTCCACTCATACAGTACATGGCCCTGTACACAACAGTCCTTTTACCAGCATTAGAATTCACATGGCAGTGCAAAATATCCTCCAGGTGCATGTCTGGTGATATATTTATGATAGTCAAAGCTGTAACATACTGTAGCTCCAGGTATAATACCTGAGGAATCTTTGCAGTGACTGTAGAGAAAAGGGTACTTTACATACCAGATTTTTGCAAATCAAACCCATAAAACTTACTCTTATATTGAATCATCAGAAAACCACATAAAGATTTTTATAAATATTTATTATGTATATCTGTGGAACATTGTTGTTTTATATTACAGCATTGAAGTCAGGAGTCCATGAGCTTTCAGGAGTCAGCAATGTTAAATGCTTCCATGATCCGTGTTTAGTTTGTTTTACAATGAATGCATCAAGGAGTAACAAGAGCTGTGTTATTTACAAAGGTTTCTATGAATAACATTCATTTTTATAGCAAAAGTAGGATTTAAGTTGTCTGTTTTCCTACACTAAAAAAAGAAAGAAAAGAACCCTGTTTCAAGAAATTAGAAGATTTTTTTTTTGCTATTTTTGCTATTTTGCTAGTATTTGTTCAAGAAAAAATATCTTAACCTCTATGGCCAAACATATTTTTTCTTAAAATATGACAACTTTGACTAGAGTGATGGAAAATGAGGCTTATTTCTAGAGGGGCTATTTTTGCAAATGTAGCTGAGCTCCAGATTTCTTATTCATGCTGATAATTCTGTTGTTGCCTCAAGTTCCATGTGGATGAGCTCAGCAGTCGTCCTCCGTCCTCTTGTACATGCAGAGGTTGTACTTGTCTCGTTTTTAGTTAAACAGGGGACGCGCTTGTTTTTGGAACTAAATAAAGTTCAACTGTAATCTCCCATTTAAAAAAGAAAAAGAAAGAACGAGTGGGATAAAAGGGGGAAAGATGACACACAGTAGAGGGAGAATTGGATTCATTTTGTTTGAAATTTCACAGAAATTAAAAAATAGAAACTCCGATGAAGTAGATGGAATATAGTAGTTATTTTTTTAATAACAGCAAATCAGTTTTAAACTGGAACACCACTCATTTGTCCCCTATGTGTGTGTAGTACACTGTGTTTTGATTGTGGAAATACTCCCCGTGGATCATAGCTAAAGACTCCCCATTTCAGTTAAAGTTAAGTAATAGGTTTTCATTCTTCTCCTTTATGGCTTTAATTCTGAGTCACCATGCCTAGATCCTCGTCTTCAAAAGTAAAAGTGCCATCTACTACGGATTAGACACTTCACCCCTCTTAAGTACCTTAAGAGGAAATGTGAGGCTATTGAGGAGTTAAAAGCTTACATCAACAGGGTCATGTGCTGACACTATAATGCTAATATGTCTGAGTTTAGTGGGTTTAATATTGGCAGTGTAACACTTCTAGGAGGACACATGCTACATATATTTAATCAGCACTTAACATAACTCAAAGCTCATGTCAGCTGAGGTATTGTCGTTAATCCTGTATGTATGTAATTATGTATGTGTGTGTATGCAGTGCATGTATGTATATATATATGACATGACACTGAAGGCATTTGGTATTTATATTTATTAATTCTCGTCTACTTTGTTTATGAAGGTACATTTATTATTAAGTGATTATCATTTTTTCTTTTTATCTTATTGATTTATTTTTTTGCTGTTTTATTGTTTTATTTTTTGTGCTTGTGTTTGAAATAAAGATATCAACCAATCCTCCAACAAAGATCATGAAATTGCCAAGGAGCAAAGATTTAAAACAACTGATCCAAACTTGTTTTCATGTTCTCCAGCCTTCTATGAAAAATTTGTGATAAGTACATTTGTCCATTTTCCAAATTATTTGAAGTGTAACAGTGAAAGCACACGTTATAATTTTGCTTTGCTTGTTGTTTGATATGGAATAAAGTTCACATTTTGTGGTGTAAACATTAACTGAAAGAGCCCAAACCACATGTGTATCCCTCATCAGTTCATGCGTGAAAATGAGTTTCTTACATGAAAGCAGAAAACAGGTGATAAAGTTTGCAAAGGAAAACATTGGCATGCGACATTATCAAAGATTTCACAGAGTTGTAATTCTATATTCAACTTTCAGTTTTCAATTCGTGACAGTTTGATGTAAATAACATGCAATGATTGTAATCACAGCAATTTTACATTTTGTGGGGCAACATGGAGCAACATAGATATTCTTCAGTTAGACTACAATGTTGATGTTTATCTGGATATATTTTGTGAAGTCTCCTTTGCCATGTCATTATAGAGGATAAAAGCTGCAGGTTCATCACATGTTTACTATTAATTTCAATTTTAAGTACACATTTTAGTTCAGATGATCTTATATATTACAATAAAATGCAAAAGCATGTTAAGTGAGATAGGACTAATGTATTTTTAAATTATTGTTGATGATGCTTAATGGAAAGTCAGACAATCATCATCATCATCATCATCCTCATCATCATCCTCATCATCCTCATCATCATCATCCTCATCATCATCATCCTCATCATCATCATCCTCATCATCATCATCATCATCATCATCCTCATCCTCATCATCATCATCATCATCATCACCCTATGGTTTCATGAGGTTTAGTTCAAGTGTTTTAGGACAACTGAATAACTGACAAGCTACTTAAGTTTGACTAAAACAAATGAACACTCATCCATCTTGGAGAATAATGCTTCGATTAAGGAATATAACACATAGAACTATTACATGTGTTTTTAATATAACTAAAAAATGAACACAAACATCCATCCAACCATCCATTGTCTATCCCCGCTTTATCCTTTGCAGCGTCACGGTCTGCTGGAGCCTATCCCAGCTCATTGCAGGCGAGAGGCAGGGGTTACACCGTGGACAGGTCACCAGTCCATCGCAGGCCGGGCCACATATAGGGACAGACAACCAGACACACTCACACTCACATCTACGGGCAATTTAGAATCACCAATTAACCTACTACGCATGTTTTTGGACTGTGGGAGGAAGCCCGAGTACCCGGAGAGAACCCACGCAAGCACGGGGAAAACATGCAAACTCCACACAGAAAGACCCTGCCGGGCCAGGGAGTTGAACCGGGGACCTTCTTGCTGTGAGGCAACAGTGCTAACCACCAAGCCACCGTGCTGCTGTCAACAAACATAAAACATTAAAAATATTCACTAACTACATTTGTGATGTGGAAGGTGTATTATGCTATAGTCACATGGGGATAAAACACAGTGGTCACATACAATTAGACCCTGGAAATAGGAGATGAGGGGACTTGCTTTATTTTTTAATTCTTTTTTGCAAAGCACAGTAATAGGAAATGTTTTGTGTTTTGTACTATGATCTGATAAAACTGTACTTTCATCAATGGGTTTGATAAGATTTTGTTGAATAGTTTTCATTATTTTTCATTCAAAATGAGCACAAACTCAGTGTGTGATGTATGTACAGACATTTACAAGCTGAATGATGTGATTACCTGAAAGTGTAATAGTTGTTTTCTGTTTTATCCAAAAAGGCTCTGCTGCTTCAGCTGTTTATATACATTTAAGGCAACAACGTTGACAGAAATAATCAAAACCCATAAGTAATAAAGCATAAAGTAACATAAAAAGGAATCTACCACAATAACCACAGGAGGGCCAGCTGAATAAAACTCAGAGAACAATATGGCCCACTGTGAAATGATCGACGGCCTAATGAAAGAGCTAATGAGGGGGATCAAGATCTCTGCAGGGCCAATAAATCAACACAACTGTGCCTACAGTGATACAGGAGCAATCAGCAATCCTGGACGGAGCTCAGAGAAGGGGGAGGGAAATGTAATGAAAGTCAAAGTAAAGAGTACACAGATCAGGTTTTTTAACTTTTAAAAGAATATTAATGTCACGATGAAATGACAGCTTTCTTTTTGATAATAACTGGGAATAGCTCGATAAAGAAATGTGTTTTAACTAACAGGAATTCCCCTTGACACCCCGCAGGTGTAATCAGCCCTCAGATCCCGCTTGATCAATCAGGCTTAGCGCTGATGAGCACGTCGGGAGGACGATTCTCCAGCGTAAGCATGTGGAAGCAAAAGGTCAATCCGCTCTTCGGTCCAAACACACCTCAGCCCACCGACGGCCCAGTGTGAGAACATTTATAAGGAATCCTTCCACATCAGGAAACAGTTCTGGTGCATTCAACACTGCTCATTGATTAATTAGGAATGGATAACAACGTTCTGAATATCTCAAGTAAAGAAAACATTTGGAGAAGGCATCAGATTTGAGCTTTAAGCACAGCTTTGTAAATGAACAGTGTCTCAGTCAGGGATATGTGTACGGCTGGGGATACAATTGCGGATTTTTTAGTTGGTTTGTAACAAACAGTGCTATCTTTTAAACCACAGCCAGATCAGATGAACGATGAGCCGATCACATCTGATATACAGTTACAGCTCTTTGTCACACACTCTTATCATTTCATCTGAAACAATGAATAGCTTTAAAGGATACATATTTGATCTTTTTTTGACAAGCTTACTCAATTTTTGAGGACTTCATTGTCGTGGTGAAGGATTTTTGTGTTAGGGTTTTGTTTTCTTCTGTGCTGTTTCTCAATATACATTCTTATGCATGCTTACATGCTTGAGAAATGTCTGAGAAGCTGAAGTACTTTTCACACTCGGAGCAACGTAGCTGACAAACAGACTTTAACAAACGAAGGACGACGCACTAGGTCATGTGACCCATTGGTTTATGAAGACCGGTTTTGAAGCCTGTCTTTCTTTGTACAGGGGACAGCAATGTTGCTTCAGAAGCTGATGGGAACACGGCCACTGCATGTCAATCAAAGCTGACTTCCAGCACCTGCAGCGGATCCCTGCTGAAATATCTGCAGAGCTGCAGTCAGACGTCTACAGTAGATTATACTGTTTATTCCTGGGACGTCTGATAAAGAGAGAATGTTGGTGGGAGTAACCAATGATGATAATATCTGCCACTGTTATTGTTGGAATTATCACTATGACTCTTTTTTTGTGTAAATGTATGTATGTATGTATATAAAAGTATACATACAGTATATATGTATATATGTATTTAAGCACATGTATGTGTGTGTATATATTTTGCCTTCATGCCTAAATATAGCTACCTATACTCGTGCATACTAGTGTGCTAACCATGAACTGTGATATAATACAGACCACACAATATATAATATCTAAATAGATAATGAATGGAAGACGATTATGTATAATAGATGTTTACACACTTATTATGAAAAGCACTCTTTATATTTTTTCCCTCCCCCCACAATAAATGTATATGTAATAGTTGACTGCATGTATTTGACTTTGCATTGGTATATTTACACATGTACAAGCAGTTAAAGATACTTACATGAATATTGTGCAAATGTAATTTTTATGTCATTGATATGTGTCAATGCTTCCCCCCAGCACGTTTACATGCACTAACAGAAACTTGAATTGTTGCCTTAATCCGACCAATATCTAATTTTTAAAAGCCATGTATACACCTTAGCCGGGCTGTAGTCGAACCGAACTGAAGCTCTTGAAATAGAGCTGTTAGTGCCAGATAATGCTCCTAATCCGAGTTATTCCGGTATATTTACCAACCCAGGCGTAGCTGAGCTACTGACTGCCTCCCCCTGTGACGAGCCGTGGGAGCGGGAATAACAATATGGCATCACAACAACGCGGTAACAGAAGAAAAAGAGGGGGACTTTGCTGCATCTTACCTGCAACCGGAAGAACGCCAACGCAAAAGTGCGTGTGGCGCCACCTAGCGTCGCGGAGTTGAACGCACTTCACTCAATAATCAATTGTTCTCTCACGCATTTATGTTCAGATTTATCTGAAACGCCAGTTTAATCCTTAGCTAGATTGTTGCCATTAGCTTGATTTAGATGCTCATGTAATTGCACTGACTGAAATATACTCACAGGCCTCCATGAATTCCAAACACATTCCACACACACTACACGCTAAAATTAAACAACTGAACAGGGACGGCTCCTCCCTTTCTCTCTGCCCTCTTCTGTTTGTAAACACCTGGTTGTCCTATATTTAGATGTGTCCTTTTACTCCACCACAACACGTTACACACCCATTCACATACACTGCAACAAAACACACAGCCACCAAACTCCACTCACCCTTGTCTTTTCTTTCCTGCTCTTTTACGTCCCACCGTCCGTCAGCGATCTTAGTCTTCTCTGGCAGAATATTTTTCTTTTTTTTGATTTTTTTCTAATCTAGGGATTTTTTTCTTCTTCTAGGGATCAATAAAATATGGTACACTGTCAAGAGGGCTGGTGAAGGACACACACACACACACACACACACACACACACACACACACACACACACACACACACACACACACAAACTTGGTATCAACCATTAATATATATAAAGACAAAGGGGGGGAAATAAACTCTGATTACTGGAAAATTACTGGAGTGATAACACTAGCCATTGGCTGAGCTGACCGTCAATCAGTCATATTATAAATAAATGTAATGCTTATAAGTTCTCCTGGTGTGGTACAACAAGATTCATCCCCCTTAGAGTTGTCATGGTTGTCAAATCAAACAATTGAGACCAAAGCATTTTTTTTTTAACCAGGCCGTAAATATGTTTATTTCTTCTTCTTCTTCTAAAAAAAAAAACAACAAATCAGTGGAGATTGACTCACTTTTGGAGCCAGGCTACAGGACCAATCGAGGAACTGCAACTAATCTTAGTTCAGCATGAGCATCAACCTGGAAGTTAAATGCTTGGTGTAGATTTAAGAGGGACAGGTATCCCAGAATGCATTTCACATCAACAAGTGGAAGTACTAGAAGAAGAACTTTATTCATATCACAACTTGCATACAAAAGTTTAAAATCCATGAAAAGACATTGTATGAAATAATGACTAGGCAAACTTAAGTGAGAGCAATATATGGCCCATTCTCATGTGTTTTTATGTTTAGGGTGTTTATTTTTAGAACGAATTAAACTATAGACATTGCTTGTGCAGTGCAATACGTTCTAGCCTGTGAGCTGTGATGTCATGTACTCTGCCGTCCCAACTGTAGAAAGAAAGACACACGTTCTCGCTTCTTCCAAAGTACGTTGTCCCGACTTGTACTTGCCAAGTATGGACTTCCAAAGAATTCAAGACCAGGCTTGGGTTCTTGGGACTTGAGAATAGGCGTTGATTTTGGTAATCAAACTTTTTTTTTTTAAACTCTATTTCTTGTTTTCGTTTTTAATTTCAAAGTAAGTTTGACCTTCCGTGTTCCTGTTAGTTTTGATTGTGTCCGCCTGCGTAGGATCCCTCCCTTCTTGCTGGTCCATCTAAGTCTCTGCAATTTTTTATTTATTTTTTTGTTAAATTAATGAACTCTTTTGGGAACCCTCGCTGACTCAATCTCCTGCAATGTGGTCATCTCATCAAAACACAATTCATGACACTAAATGACACATATATGACGTGTTTTCATCAAAATACTACAGGGACAAAGAGGTCTTTGAGAATTGTGCCTGACAATCAAGAATGCAGAGGCAGAGGAAAAAGTTTTAGTCAAAGTCTAAGCAATAGAGCTGCACATGCAGATAAACTTGATTTAAAAAAACAACAAAAAACTAAACGATCAGGTCAAACCAGGGACTGCAGATGTAAATTAGCCTGTATGGCTAAATCTGGCACATTTACATGATGAACTCATGTCAATCAATGTGCGTTGTCCCTTTTAAATAAATAAATAAATAAATAAACAATCAGACCAGGGAACCAGAACATGGGAGGCAATTAACACATACACAGGTGGGAACAATCGAGGAAGAAAATCAAACCTTTCACCATATGAGCCACTCAGCACTTCAGCCACTTTTTTCCAGTGGAGATCCCATGCTAAAAAAAAAAAGTTCCCATGCTAATGTGTGTTCGGACACCAAATGCATTCAATAAGATGTCATTACTGAAGATGGAAGATGTCATTACTGTATGAGAGAGCAAACAGTGCTGAGTCTGAGAGGTCACGCTACCATACGAACAGAAAAATACGTGACTGGTAATTTGATTCTCACATAAATGTTATTTGTCTGAAGTTCAGCCATCAACGGTTGATGTGATTTAGCTTTTTAGCACAGTTTTGAACTGCCCCAGGGTCTTGAAACACTACCGCAGACATGTAAAATAACATTGTAATTCCTTTGATGGCTCAGTAAGCTCACTTTTCGGATGTAAACATTACAACTGTAGTCTATATGAGCTCTTTTTGCAGAGGTTTGCAAGTAAAAATACTGTTTCCACTAATGGCACATTCATCGACGAATGGGGGAATGGATTCTCCAACTTCAAAGTGGGGAAAAAAAATGAAAACAAATTACAACGCTTCTTCCTGGAGGCTAAATATATCTGCTCTAGGCTCGGTCAGCGATGCACTAGTCCCCTGCAAATGCCTCGCTGAACCCCTGGAATAGGGACAGGATGAAGTGGGTTTGACATGAATTAAGGAATTATGAGACGTTTCCAACAAACACTTGGTTGAAAGGGATGACAGGACGGCCACAGATGGGGATCAGATATGCAGCACAGAAAGAGAGGCAGAGGAAAGAAGTTAACAGCTCGGTGAAGTCAGCAGGGGCCTGGGAGATGTAGCATTTGGGAAGTTATCCATCATTTTTAAATCGAGTTACCCAGAGGCTGCAGCAAGGATGCTTGGAAAGGACTAATGTGATTTCTAGGGTTAGAAACAACATAGATTTCTGACCCCTGTGGTTTCTTTCATATGTTGTGAAACAAAGATTTCTGCATCTTAATACAGGCATTGTTTGCAGAAAAATGCTTTATTTTATGAATGATTAAATGTAAAACCAAATGCTTTGCTTACTGTTAGATCTGAATGTTTGGGGTGCAACTTGAGAGGGAGACTCTTGAGTATTGTTCAGTCTTGATCAGAGTGACAGTTTGGCAGCATCAGCATTAATTGTTGAGTTCACAGAGAAAATATATCCCACAAAAAAAACAGGCAGAAAAAAAAGAAAATCAATGCACAGACTGCGTCTTGGTGTTGGAAAGAATCTTGTATGAACTGGTCCATCCAGGTTATAATCACTCTGAATGTGGCCAATAGAAACAAACCATACATCATTAACGTGTTTTAGTCTATCTACCCAGACCTGGTCATAATGCATCCTACAGTGTAGTAAAAAGAGTGCATCCATCTTTTATCTATTATCTGTACTCCTATTTAATGGCCGGGGGATCTGCTGGCGTCTGTCCCACCTGTCTTCAGGTGAAGGGCAGGGGGACAGATAGACACAGGACAACTCGCAGCTCTTAATTCTTCCAGCTTGCGGAGCAAACCAGAGAGCTGGTGCCCTGGGGAGGGATTGGCAGAGCCAGGCTTGCTCAATTTATGTGCACATGCCCGCTGAGGATTTGCCTCCACTCGTGCATTTTGCGATAGCTGAGCTGATACATGCTATAATGGTATTAAATAGATGCACATCCCCGATGGCACAACCAGATGCCCAGTTGTCCTTCATTCAAGAACAAGCGCAAACAAAACCAGTCAGCGTGACAATATGTTGAGGTTTCATTTGAGAATAGTCCGTTATCAGTGTTTGTAGAATGAACACGTGACCTCTCATAAAGAGTTCAATTAAAAGTCCACGTTATGAAGGAAAGACATATCTGATGCTCCAGATTTGAATGACAATAGCTGGTGTCTTAGCAGGTTTCTGCAGACGGCTTTGCATTGTGTCCCATGTTTGGTTTGGGACACGACCAGTATATTTACATAATCTGAATTAAATGTAAATCGAGCCGTTTCATCTCCGTCTCCGTGGATTTGAGGGGTTAAAGCGTGTGTTGAGACGCAGCACCCCTCAGCAGGGGGAGAGGCGGCTCATTGTTGAGAAATCTGAAGTTAAAGGCCTGGAGCAGCTTCATTTCAGCAACCTCTGCTTTTTCTCAAATTTACCCCAGATGCCCCCTGAAGGAGGAGAGGGCAGCCAGTTAGCATTTATTATACAATTCACGTATATGCGGCTGTTTGGCCTTACTCCTTGCCTAATTAAGTGGCGGTCTGCCTCAGCAGAACGCTAAAGGCCGCAGAGTAAAACCTGTGGTATTATGAGAACAGCTGGAGCAGCCGGCCTGTCAGCAGATCAGCTCCACATTATTACCCTGCTCATTTATCCAGAGGTTAAAACACCGCCGCTACTTGCTGCTGTTGAATGCCAGACGTTTCTATTTCTGTTGGTATTATTTCCAAATTAGGCTCTGCCTGATCTTTGCTGCGAGGCTCGGAAATATGGAAGAAACTGCACATGTTTCTCATGTGATAAAGAGAGGCTCTTTTTAAGATGCAGAAACCTACTAAGGTGGATTTGCTGCTGCAGCAGCCAGAGAATGGTGATACCTCTAAATGTCTTTGCATTCATTACTGAAAAAACTCATTAAATTTACATTAAAATCATTATGGAATGAATAATGAATAACACAGAGCTGTTTGCCAGGGGAAGATTAATTAATCAAACAATCAGAACTGATAGCCTGCATGTGATGGAGAAATAGTTCTGATCACTATCACTAAGAAATTCTGCCTTTTTCTCCAGTGCTCGGTTCACACATCAAAGATGCAGACTTTTCTGTGGCCTCAGTTATCTTCCTGCTCTGTAAATACGCAACATGAAGCCGAGAGCGTTGCTATTGGCCAATGCTGTGACCTACATATGATCAAATTCTCTTCTCTTTGATCAGCAGCTAATCAAGGCTGCGCCAGTAATGCAGCTTAACACAGCGACACAGTTCCTCCCACCGCAGTGTACGCTGGCAAAATACAGTCTGGGTTGCATAAAAAAAACCCTATGTCCTCCAAACTGTCATTCACTGGACTGATTTACAGATCACACTAAAAAGTTAAGGCTGAAATGACAACAGCTGAATTGGTTAATTGATTTAAAACTGTTTTGTTTTTTTTTGCAAATAATAATACTATAAAAATGATGTATTTCTTTTATTCCTCTTGTTTTTTGTTTCTTGTTATTTGAACAGTGTTGCCATGAGTACCAAATACATGCATTTCGCCTCAAGCGAGCCACTTCTGTTAGGTTTGGGTGCAGCGCCACCTGTTGGTTGCTCCTCGTTGGTTCTGGTTCTGATGATGTGATGATTTAATAATCAGAGGAGCCACTTTAACACAGAAAATCTGTCGACATGTCAGAATGATTTGGATATTTAAACAATGAGAGGATTGCGCTCAACTTATTTTTGGTATATTGTGATATACACCTGATGAGCTGAAATTGATATCTACTGTATAATAAAAATAATGAAAAGTTATACTCTTCAAGTTTTCATATTGGTGTAATTAAATGATTTGAGCTTTGTGAAATATAAACAGATTGAGAGATTTGAAAAAAAAAATCTATTGGAATAAACTTTGAGACAGATGGATTCATTGATCATATAACTGGAGATGATAGTTTCAGCAGGATTAAGGTAAAAAACAATGGTAGATCTACATTTCATAATTTCACTAAAAGGTGCAGAGAAGTTTGGCCTTCTAGTCGACACATTTAAAAATACACGATAATAGACCAGACTCTGAAGTGGTGATCGCTGGGCTTTAGACATTCTTCAGAAAACCAGTTACATAAATACAAGTTAAAACTCTACTGACAACAGACAAATTGTAATTTCTCATATATCGATCATATTTAAAGACAGTCTTCAAATGCTGCTGCTTTCTTTCGGTTTTTTGCCATCTTTAGATTTGACAGAACTTTAAAAACTTAAAAAAAAATGTAAGTCATGGATAGTGCATCCTACTGTACAGGAAAGGGACCATGTAGTTTTCCACCAGTGGTACCCATGACGGTGTGGAGGTGGATTAATGCTCATGTCATGCAGGTCAATGAAGGTGCTGTTAATGCTGAATGAAAAACGTACCAGTTTTAAAAGCACCATCCAGATATTCTTCTCTTGCTTCTTGCAGCAGACGATGCAAAATTTGACGTACTTTAAAATGAATACAACAAAGGAGGCCACCAAACTATCAAGCTGCATAAATATATATCAGGGGATGATAAAGATGCCCCTGCATTTAGTGTGTTGCTGAGATTACATTGAAAATATATTTAGCAGAAAATAATTTTTCAGCATCTTTGTATTTGAATCTTTTTTCCTATTTACAATTAAAGCCTTTAAGTGATTTATTTTAAAGTCTTTTAAACATGTTTTGCCAAAGGCACGGACTGCAGTTTGTGAATGATGTTGTCTAATATTTTCACAGAAACAGACTTTCAGTATCAGGTAACTTCTACGTTAGGAACCGTGACACAGCTGAAGGACAAAACAAAGAATACAAACAGTGCTCTCTTTAAAGCAAAGTCAGTGATGGGGAAAGTAATGCAATAAGCGAAGCACAGTATACAGGACTGTCTCAGAAAATTAGAATATTTTGATTTTCTGTAATGCAATTACAAAAACAAAAATGTCATACATTCTGGATTCATTACAAATCAACGGAAATATTGCAAGCCTTTTATTATTTTAATATTGCTGATCATGGCTTACAGTTTAAGAAAACTCCAATATCCTATCTCAAAAAATTAGAACATTCTGTGAATCTTAATCTTAAACTGTAAACCATAATCAGCATAATAAAACGCTTGCAATATTTCAGTTGATTTGTAATGAATCCAGAATGCATGATATTTTTGTTTTTTTTTAAATTGCATTACAGAAAATAAAGAACTTTATCACAATATTCTAATTTTCTGAGACCGTCCTGTACATGGTAATACCCTATAATAGTCTCACATCTGCACAGAAATATCCTTCAATCTTCCACAAGGTGGCAGTCTACACAACAACATTCCCACACTGGATGCTCTCAGGTTCCCAGCTTGCTGCTTGGTGGATTCAACAACTGTCTGCTTTCGTCATCAAATTATATAAAGACTGTTTGTGCATATTTGCATTTTGTTGGCTTCATTTCCATCATGAGATAAAATCATGGGTGGTGAATTAAACGGAAGCGAATATGGACTTTAAAGAGTTATTAAAAGGTTTATTACAACAACTTAATTCAAATTTTATACACAACTTTCACGTCACAAGTACACTTTCAACACAGTATCACACCCCATTTTCAGCGGTTGAGCCAGGGTAAAACAAATCACCAAAGCTTTCACAACTCAAGTCATAACAACTTGCTTCATTTTATTTTCCTTAGTTGAGACATTATTAAATAAACAATCAAATTCTCGCAGAGAACTGTTATCTCATGCAGATAGCACATAACAGCAAAACTTTAAAAATCACATTTTATCTTAAGAAAACAATGCGTTAGCCGTTTTGTAAAACTACACAGTAGTAAGCCAGTACAGACTAAGAAGAAAAGGCAAACTGACTTCAAGGATATGGTTTGTTTCTTACAAATATTTCAGTGATGAAAATTCACATTTCTCAAAGGAGCTGTGGTAGTAGTGTCCCTCTAATGTACAAGATGTGATGCCAGTTCACATCCGAACGTTTTTCATGGTACATGACGACCTACGGAGTCAGGAAGAGACTGTTTTTAACTGCTAACAGAGTCAATGTGATCAAAACAGGGCTCACCTACTGAATCCAGACAATCCTACAAAAAAAACAAAATACATAATATCAAGAAGGATCACGTACGATGTATCATTGATGCAATTTACAAATGTCTTCTAAAAATGATGTTTAGAATTGCACTAATGAAAACAGCCTAATGTCCTTAAATGTTCGGCGTTGGACGCTGAAGCCATAAAGAGTCACCTATAAAGCAAAGATGGTAGACGAAGCGAGGAGCAGTTTATGTTCATGAGGCCCTTTAAATCTGAGAGAACAGCAATTAACTCAAGCTAATCCGCTTTAAAAATGTACAGAAATCTGTTTGTACAAAAAACATTAATGGCACTGAATGAAGCCAACGTCACTGAGATGGGAAACAAAAAAAAGAAAAAAGGTACTGCAACCCTACAATCACTGCTTCAGGAACAATCAGACTACGGATGGAATGTAAACGAAATAACACGCGTATCCAGGCGGCTCACCTCCGTCAGACCAGGGTTACATGCGGAGGTGAGCTCAGACATTCAGAGTGTGCGACGCCACTACAGCAGAAAAGCTGTGGCGTCACGTGACAGTCTCCGAACATACTCGTAAAAAGCTGCCGGTGTTTGATGGACTCGTAAAAACTAAACCCGTCGTCCCTCAAATATGTGCAAAATGGAACGAAAGCAAATTACAAATCAAAGTGTCTTGTCCTTCAGGAACTTCATTCAAAAGATAGTGCTTTAAAGAAAGAAAGTCATGAAACCCAAAGAGAGAAACTGGACTTCGAATGAGCCACAACACACTTTGGTAAAGTTTCCAACAATTCAATGATCGACCGCTTCAGCTGACTGCTTTCAAATAAAAATATACAAATAATGTCAATAAATAAAGTCACACAAATACAAAAACAGTTAAGAACCACATCTTAATCTTCTACGTCCTACACCTAAAGTGCCTGTTCTTTTGTTTTCACCGATTTCAGAGAAAACGTTGCATCTTTTCAAAGCGTTGCCTATGAAGAACGAAAAAGGACGACAAACACAAAAGAACGCAGTCGAGAATAAATTAAAAGCTGTACAGTCTGAACTGGAGCTTCAAGAGAATCCCTTTCCTCTGTTCTTTCAGAGATGATGGAGAGGCGGCGGTGCTCCGGCACGGATGCTCGGGCACAGGTTGGGACGATCAGCTCCCTGACGGCTGGGACTGGGCGGCGCCGCCGCTGTGTGCCTGGCTCTCCTCTGTGCTCTGAGTTAACGCGGCCGCGGCGGAGGCGGAGGCGGCGCTGGACGGGGTGGAGACGGCCGGAGTCGTGGAAGAGGAGCTGACCCCGTTGGAGGTGCTGACGGAGCTGTGCTGGATGGCCTCGTTCTGGGGGCTGCTGGGGACCGACATCTCCTCGCAGCTCTCCTCTTTGTCAGAGACTGTAAAGATACCAGAAAAATAGTCACTTTTAAAAGGGGACCTATTATGAAAAACACGTTTTCTCTTGCTTTAACGTATATAAAGTGGTTTCCCCTCAGCCTACTCAGAGAAGGAGGAAAGCAACCAAATTCTGCAGTGTCTGTACAGCCGCCCGGATGAGCCATCCAGTGTCATGTGGCTTCTACAAGCCGTTCAGATTCTGCGCATTTTCGTTATGTAACCAAAATGCAAACCACACCCACAACTAAACTCCATGTCCTAACTGCATGCCAGCGTCTGACTATCGCGTTGCACTGCGTGACATCAGACGCTCTCTGTCCATCTCCCTCCAGCAGCTGCCACTTTATTGAGGTTTTTGTAATGAAATGAGGAGGAATCATAGAGATAACTTCTCATTTCAACTAACTGGATCAGCCATTCCTCATCCATGACCGTTTCCTACAGTGCTTTCAACCGGCTTTCAACGCGAGCGACAGGAAGAAAATATAAACAGGGCGTCCGACAAATGTTCAGCTCAAAACGGCGCGCTGCGTCGCTGCAGCCAGTTAGGACAGTCCAATAGAAAATAAAGCAATGGAATTGATTTTGTCGCTGACGCTCACTCGCAT
>NC_084592.1:16890000-16942500 GCF_033807715.1 Cololabis saira | reverse complement strand
ACCAAGAAGTTGCCTTTTCTCTTGACATTTGTGCCTGTAAAGCAGTCAATTATGGAAATGATGCTGTTAATTTTATATGAATTATGAATCTATGTGTGCCCTAACGTGTTAATTGAATTCAGAAAATGATGGATGGATATTTAACCGGCGAATGAAGGCTCTTAATTATCATCTGAGAACAACACAGAACCTCCTGCTGTATCGATTATCGTGCAACTTCATGAATTAGCCGAAATGTGCGTGCAAAATGCTGGTGTGTATATAATTAATGGGGAGATTTAAAGATGTCGAATAAGCATATAAAAGGAAGATCTAGTTTCTATTGAAGAGATGCAGAAATAGCAGCTTCCACCCTACGATCACGAGGGTCGGTGCAACACAAAAGTTCTCACACTCCAGCTGCCTGGACGGCAAATGGCTCGGTGACTCGAGACGTTCATTTCCCCACTTGTTGCACGGCGTTGAAGCATGTGAACCCCCCCCCCACACACACACACACACAATAGAGACATAATGAAGCAAGGAGACATGGAGACGGCAGACTCTCCAGCTAATCTTGGGGTTTCTTCCCATGAATGTCCCCCGCTCTCCCATGCCCCCCCCATCCCCTCCCAGAGCCCAGCTGCTGGATCTCCGTCTCTGCATCACTCCCGTCTGTCCTATTGTCCCCCCCCTTTCCCATCACGCTGCCAACCTCTCACCTTTGACCCCGAGACTTTAACCCCCTTTTTTAAAAAGCTCCAGCCCTGTTACCTCAAACCTTTAATAGATGGACCCCCCCCCCCCCCCCTCTCCCTCTCAGTCGGTCGGACCCCTCCGTGTCAGGATTCATCACCCGCACTATGACAACAGAGCGGCTAACACGCAGATCCCTTTAATGCCATTGTTGCACAAGGCTCCTCTGGTGTCTCAACCGGAGCTGGATCCGAGGAGGACGTGCGAGCTGGTCGTAACCCGAACCCGACACCTCCAACACCCCCCACCCCCCACCCCCCCCCAGCAGAGGCACGTTTGTCTCTTAGATTCACGACTAAGTGCTTAATGACTGGCAAATACAGGAAAAGGATGGAGGCTCGCCACTCTAATGATTGGTTCTGTTTATCCTCGGTCCTGAGGCAAATCCATTACTTTCTAGCTTTAAGCACCGATACCTAACATCCTGTCCATCACACTTGACATTACAAGCCATTAAGTAGAACTAATTTACGGCGCCATTGTTGTGATACATGATCATCGGTGTCGAGACAATAACCTTAATGGTGTGTGCTGGACTCGGGCCAACACTCAGACACGGAGGGTTAAACCTCTTAATGCATGGAAATAAGTGATGCGTACGCCCAGACACACATCTCCCTACTATTACACCGTACACGAACCGAAAGACACCGAATCCTCCTGCTCCTTGGCTCCTTGGCGTAGGTTAGATAAAAAAGAAAATGGCTTTTCAATGTGACAAAGGAATGTTTTTTTTACCGCAGATGTGCTGCTATCATTGTTTTAGGAAACCAGACGAGTCACTTGAACTTTGCCGAGTTCAAATTGCTTTGAAAATAAGTAACAGGAAGACACCCACTGCAATTCTCTAGGCTCGCTCCAGTTTCGGATTTTGCTAAAAGGTCTGAGCTGTTTTCTGATTTGACTCGTTTTCGATTTTCTTTTTTGAGGACAGTAACTTTACACAACCGGTGGAAAAGAGACTATTCTCTTTAAATGTGTTTTCATCTGCAGGAGTCAAGGGTGTTTTAACCTCTTCAGCCGCTGACATGTGTCCCCATTACCACGATCGACTTTTCAGGTGGATTTACTTCACGCTTTTTTTGCAAAACAAAATTGACAATTCTGAAATTGTGACACAGCACCGCTGCGGAGGGCCAGTGTTTCCATTGAACTGGGTTTTTCTTTCTATGAACACAACTCTCCTAGAATCCCGTCCTCTGAGACTTCTCTTTAAAACAAAGAAGAAAACCTCTTTAGTTTAGGACAAATTATTGCGACTGCCGCTACCGCTGTTGCAAAAACAGTCAACAGAAGATACAGAGTCAATCAAATGATTATTCAAAAGGCAAAACCCTTATGTAATGCAGCAATGCATCATGATTAAGTGGTGTTATAGAACAACTACGTCAAATCTACGAGGCCACAGCTTGTAACTAGATGTTGATGACGACATCACATCCAGTGACGCTAGAGACGAGTATATGCGCAAAAACTTTTGCCCTTAACTATCAACATGTCTTAATAACCACCTCATGAAAGCGTAAAAAAGGTTATCGAAACATTTAACAATATTTTTTTTTTAAACCTAGGTGTCAATTACAGGTGCAATTCTAGCAGTAACAGTAATGTGAATTATGAAGTTAAACTAAGAACTAAGAAAAGTTGCAGTTTCTCGTCTGGCCACTGGAGGCGCAAAGGCTAGTCAATCCCCATTAACTCCGGTGAAAATGTCCAACTTTGCAGCAGAAACAAACATATTTTCCACTTGGTTCAAAAATAAAATTTAGTTTTTTTGTGCAACATCAGTTGGATTTTCATAAATGAGAACCACGTCAGTCATCATCACTACGAAGCTAAGCAATCATCAGTCTGTACAAGCTTATCATCAGTGAAACACAGCAGTCATTTCTGATTTTGCCACCAAATCTACATCTGGACTGGGATACTCAGTTGCAAACTTCCGCCGGCAACGCTGCACCTTCTTTGGCGTGCATCAGCTGAAAGAGCTAGCAACATGGCGCCTTACAGTACGAGGCTTCAAAACCACTTTTCAGATCTTATGGGTCACAGGGTCGAAGTGTCGTCCATTCTTTTTTACAGTCTTTCTTTCGCATTCTTTTACAAATTGGTAGTTGTCAAACCATTAAAGTGGTTCACTACCACCACCAGGTGGTATGGCGTGGTATGGCGCTTTTCCACTAGTAACTACTCAGCCCGACTCGGCTCGTCACGCCTCCACCCGCCTCCACCCGCTTTGTCCCCGTTTGTTTTTCCACAGCCAGGTGAGAAGTGGGCAGGTTGGGGTGAAGCTGCTGTGACGTACTCGATTGCACAACCCCTTTGTTCGTGTCGGCGCTGATGAGAAAATCAGCTGGAGCCGCGAGCGGCTGAGAGTAAAACTGAGCTCCTGGTAGATCTGATTGTTCCTTATCGCCCGTCTACATCCCTTTTTTAATTCTCACGTCAGCCACCAGGTTTATGAACATCTGCACCTCAGAGTTGGATCACCAAACAGACTTTTGCGCTGTATAATAAAATCGCCGCGAGTCGCTCTCGCGCTGATTCCCGCTTTGCTTCCTGATTCAAACGTCTGACGGCCCCGCCCCCCGACCAATCAGTGGCATGGAGGGTGATGACGTCAGATATAGTGCCGGCTCAGCACGCTTAGAACCTCGGCAGAATGGTTACAGAAAAAGTATCTGCTTGGCACGGCTCCACCCGCCTCGGCCCGTAGTGGAAAAGCGCAAGACGGGGGCGTGGCGGGTAGAAGCGAGCTGAGTAGATACCAGTGGAAAAGGGCCAGTAGCTTCCTAACTCAGTGGATCCTGCCGGTACGTCACTGTAAATGGAGGCCCGACAAGTGAAAAGACTGAAAGTGACAAGTGAAAGGCCTGTTGATTTACGCCAGACCCCCACCTTGTGTGCTCTATACAACCCCTTGTTGCTTTACGGGATTAGATATGTTCAACAGGGTTATGCGGTTAGGTTAAGTTTATCGTTCCTCTTTGTTTCCCCTCCGTCTTTCTTGTTTAAATACACAACAGACTTTACCAGCATCTTTGTTTATACGAAATGATGTTAATCATGATGATAAACTTACAGACAAGATGGAAGAACGAGGCATATACTGACCAAAGACCACACCCAACGAGCATCATATCAGTCAGTTGTTAATTAAACGAGTGATTCAATGAAAATGTAAAAGAATAGAGCGATAATAATCCAAATCATACAATCAGACCCGTTTAGGATCAGGTCTATCAGTTTGAGGGACCTCGTGCTCAGCGTGGCTCCTTCATATCATTTCTTCCTCTCCGTGACCCTTTACTATTACTGTACTGTTTTCTTATACGGTCGAGGCCAAAAGCTAAGATGACTCGGGAGACCTCTCGGTAGTACAGCTACAATATTCATAACGGCCAACCGATCTCTCCTCTGGCCTGTGTGTGGTTGAAGGGTCCAAACTGTTTTTCAGACAGAAACATCTGGGATTTCCTCTCCCCTGAAGCTGCTACTCGCTGGTGTTTTTTCTTTTTTTCTCTCCTCCTTTTCCCCCTTTAACAGACCAGCACAGAGTGACCCAAAAAACAAAATCAATTGTGCACATGTTAAAAGTGTCACACATCAATGAACCACTTCGTTCGGAGTTCAATCGATTTTCTCCTCCTCTCTTTTCACATCTAGCATTTAGTCATCTGGTCAACCTGAAATCCATATTTTGTCAAATCTCCAAACTGTCTGCATCCGAGGAAAAAGCAGCGCTCCCCGAACACGCTCCCCGAGCTATTGGGTTTCCTGCAGCTGTCGCTTCGTAAAAGCTCAGTTAAAAGCAGATTTTCATCTGCCTGGCAGAAGTGTTTCCTCCTGTCTATCAAACCTCTCCGGAGGAAAATAAACAGACAATGCAAACACTCAATCGGAAAACTTCTTTTTTTTCTTTTATGGCAGGAAAATTAGAACTGGAAGACGAGGATCCTCAAACTATTGTAACGTGCAGCCATAGCGCGATGAGAGGGATTTAAGATGAGTCATGTGCATTTCCTGCATCTTAACAAACAAGCCAGCCATGTGACAGTATTGTGACACAAATGTTAACCATCTTTGAAAGGATTCAACACACGATTCTCCAATAGTCATGAGGGCTTACATAGATATTCATTTAAAATGCTGCTTAATTCATCCCGGGTGTTGCACTTGGCAGCGTCCCAGCGGTCCCAGGCTGTCTGGCACAGCTCCTCATATGAAGACCATTTCTCATTGGTGTGCCGGGGTACCCCAGATGCTTTTGTCTTACGGTTGTTTAGCAGCTGCGTTAAAGGGCTGAGGACAAAGGCCTATCTGTGGAGGGTTGAATACACTCGGTGGGCACACGGCCAACGGCTCGGCCCTATAGGCTCCCACAGTTGAAAAGCAGACCCATGCATTCTGCCCCGCACTCCTGACAGAGGATCTTAGACGGAAATAAGTCGGAGGAGGCCCCTTTATATCTCCTCAGATCACCTCAAGTACTTCTACATGTGGACTGTGGTGACATGTGAGCTGTGGCTCCCGAGTCGCTTTCTGTACTAGAACTTTAGAATTTGGAATCAATACTTGTGTTTTTATTTTTTTTTCCCTTTATCAGGAAGAGGGATGAGAGACTGCGCTGCCAAAAAAAACTATCTTAGCATGTGTGTGACTCCACTCTGTCATGTATAACATATTGAAAAGCGTTATCTGTAGCAGCTTATTTGGACTCCTGGTGGGAACTTCACAAGCCTCGGTAAACCTGGACCTAATCCTAAACTGCATTTTCCAGTCAGTCACAATAAAAATGTTAAATTTTTCTACAATTCAAGGACAAAGACGTAAAACTAAAAACAGAACCGGCGAGTAGCAGAAACTCTAATCAATTACCAAACACGTCTATCTCTGCAGGCAGAAACAAATTCCTCTAAATGCCAGTTTAAAACGGCCACCGAAGAGTCAAACATTTAGAGGTCCCCGCGGTATGGGGCGGTCAAAACAAACTTATCATAGCACGCATCACTGAGCAACGATCTGACAGTTGTGACTTATTTACAACCGCTTCACATGGCGACGCTCAATGAGACGGATAAAGAGAATGAAACCTGCTTATTTGGTCTAAAGTCCCACCAGCTTAACCTTCAATCAACGCCCCCCCCCCCAAAAAAAAAGCTCTGCTTTCAAACAAAGGACAAGTAAGTCCTGCTTATAGTCACTGATAAACCTCCGGGTAACAAGTCTGCAGGTGTGAAGCGTCGCTCTGGAACTGGAAAAGTGCAGTTTCTTCAACAGGCCTTGATGTTGGAGCCAAGACGGGAACCCATGACTCCAATCCCTCCGCTCATACCCTGTCCATCACAGAGCAGAGGCTAGCGTGGGTTGCTCTGCTCCAGTTTAAGCATGCTTGTGCGAAGCATTCATCACCATTATGATCCCATGAGCAGCCAAGACTGACTAAGACGGATTTATGGAAAACCATCAATGACGGTTTAATGAGTGAAAAGGAAAGACGATCCAGGCACACGCAGACTAGCAGAGACAGCAGAAACTACCTGTTGGATCACTGAGTGGACGCTCCGTCGGCTGCAGCATCTCTTTGCCTACCCTGACCCATTCTTTCCAACGGGCCTTCTGGAACAATCATTTGGCCGCGAAACAAAACAGACTGCTACTCCACTACAGCAAGTATCACCCTGCTCCCTCTCTGCATACGTGAGCCGAAAAGCTGGAGAGGAAATTGCATTTGTCAGCTCGACCTCAGGAATCTGAAGTCTGCAGATAAGATAGAGGCCCGATAGTGTCCTCCTCGGCATATTTGATCAGATCTCAGCTGCTCGTCCCTATCATAAAGCTGCTTTTCTCTCTGCTTATTGGGAGTAAATTTAAACGTCGTACTCCATATTTGTAGCAGAGCAACTGTGACATTTCTCTGACACGGGGCGAATTCACACATGCATACATCTCGCATCCCTTCTGATCTGTGGGCTTTTCGGTGAAAGTCCAGCAAGAAACTTCAATATCTCCATCGTTTCATATCCCGATGCTCAATGGCTCCTTGTTGTCCGAGAAGCCATTAGTTCAGCCGATTAACATTACTGACTCCGGCTGACCTGCAGGGCTGCAAGAAAACAGAGAAAATATACAAGAAACCTTGAGAGGGGAAGGAGGAAGACTTCAGGGGGAAACAAAGTTGGAGATTGAGGATGAGGAGCTATTAAAGTCTTGACTACCAACAGAAATTGTTTGTTTGGAGCTGCACTGTTGCAAGAAGTATAGTACGGGCCTCAATCACCAAAGATGACCAAAGACCATGAGATATACCAACTCAAAAGAAGTCCAGCAATAATCTTACTTTGACAGCGAGCACCAAACTAGGGGGGATATTAAGTGTGATTTAAGTCGAAAAGCTATTTGGGACTTTTGAATGGCGATATAAAAACAAACAGAGGTTAGAATAATCTTCATTGGGACTGGAAATCCAAACATGGCGTCTTTCGATTCCAAGAAAAAGGGTTTTATTATGACAACAGTAAACAGCCACCGAGCTTCCCTGCAGTGACTCACTCTCGCCGCCTCGTGTCTTTTATTCTGCACATCTTGGGAACAGAGGCATGCGCTCGTGACCTCCAGGTTGCCTCTGAGCACAACAAGCATGAGTCAACTAAAAGTGGGAAAAGTTATCCGACTCCCTGCCAAATGCTCCGCCATCAGTTGACACGTTGTTGATTGCGAGAGCGCTAAAAAGAAACGCCTCCGCTGGCTTTAGCAGTCACGGGTCTTTCCTCTCCTCGGCCTCAGGATGCTGGGGGTCACGGCCCACGCGGTTCACCACGCGGGTCTGCGACAACGATCACAGACGTAGCACTTTTCCAGACATCCTGGTTCAGATGGAGCTGGGGGAACACGCAACGTTAAAGAGCACAGAACAGGCGGACGGCTCAGGGACACCAGGACGCAGCAGCGTGTTTCGCAGGTCATCAAAGAGCACGTTTCCATCATGAAACCATCGTACGCCTTCACGTTTACAGAAGCGGACCTCGGGTCAGAAGCAGCGGAGCCAGATAACAGCAGTTTGTTTGATTAAACACACATTCAGCAGTGAATCTCTATCCTCCTTTACAATTACTCAAAACAATGATGTAACTGTTGGATCTGGTTTGCGTCCAGCCTTGATGACCTATGCTACAAGACCCCCGGAGAGAATACAAAACACCAACTAGAAGGAACAGTCGTTTTCTTGTTTAGGTCTGGGATCTGGCTCAAAGGAAATCAAAGCCTGTGGCCATAATTTGCTGGACTTGAGTAACTTAATCTCCTGTTGTAAATGTTAAGCTCATAATTAAACTATCGCGGCGTCGACCCAAAAAGACAAAACAAATTGTTTATTTTATATCTATTTTCTCGATGGTTTCTTCTCACAAACATGTTCAGTCAGAAACACAGTACGAATCGTTGAGGATACAAAATGAGGATAATCATTTAATGCAAGCTGAAGTTTATCCTTGGGCCGAGATCCTCTCTTTGGGTCCTCGGATACTTTGCTGGATTCTTGATAATCAGCAGATCTGCAGCCATGGTTTTGCTGCCAAATGGGTTCAGAAAAACAGCCGGCAAATGACTGAACTTCAACAGAATGAAGCCATGTCGTCCTCCCGCAGCCTTCACCCAGGCCAGTGCACTCTTAAATCACCCAAGGACGGAGGGAGGGGGGTCTCTCCGACAAACAGACGGACCCTCTGCAGATGAAGGTCCCATGAAAAATCTGATTAGATGCAAGTTACATAACCTCTGAAACACATCCTAACTTCGCAGCTCCACACACAATCCGCTTCGTGACATCCTGTTTGTTTTGGGCTGGACGGTTTCGTGCATACAGTTGATCCATATTCTGTTTCTGCAGCTTTTTCACACAAGACAAGGCCAAGCTATCTCCAGAATGAAACTTTTGCAGCAACAAACAAGTCTCCAAAGTTAATCTCCTCATGTGCACAACAGTCTGAGATGGCCTCAGAGAATATTTGAATATAAACTAGGAGTTTTAGTGAGCGAACAATGCACAAAGGTTGATTGCTATGCAGAGTAATATCCGCTATGAGACAGTGAATAAGGTCTTTGGGGAATTAGTTCACGGGGCATCTGCGAATGAAACTTGCAATTCAGGGAACTTCTCTCTCTATATTAAGAGCCACTGAAGTCGCACAAAGGAGCGGCTTCAAATTAGGAGCACAAAGGTGCTTCTGTTTGAGCCTCAGAGTGAATTAATGAGCATCAATACACTTTCTCACACAATGTTCTTCCCCAACCCGCTGTGGACAACAGCACACGCTTTTTAAACACTGCCCCAAAAAACAAGAAAAGTGTAGAAATGCAATGATTAAATCAATTAGTGTCATTTTCCTGTCAGATTACTAAGTGCAGGATGAGACTTGGTTCCATCTGGGTGTTTTAACCCATCTGGGTCTGGGCTGGATCAGGTTTTGGAGTCACAGAGTTAACATGGAATCACTCAACATGCACTTCACCTCAATCCTTCAAAGAATGCCCCCCTGCCCCCCCAACCAAGGTGGGAGCACAGATGGTCCACACTTGGACGTCATTTAAAGACAGGACAGTCTCAGCTCAGCCTCTCAGAGCGCATTTACGAGTTTCTGCATGAAACGCGCACAGCATGCACTTCTCCACCAAAGACCAAAGCCGTTTCCACTCACTTTTTTGTGGTTTTGATCCTTTTTTTTTTACAAGCAAATCACGTTGTGCCGTTTGCAAATGTAGGAAATAGCACCAAACTAACCTTTCACCTTCGTGCCAGCCAGTCACATGACCAATCGCGTTTCACTGCAAAATGATCAACAGGCGCTGTACTGATCGCGACTGAGTTTTTGAAACTGGTTTGTGCCAATTTGTGCCGAACTGCTCTGACCCCTGGCTGGAGGGAGACAGTGAGGACTGAGCTGACCCCCGAGCTGAGCCGGACTTATCACCTCCACGGACTCCGAGGAGTTGGCTGGAGACTCTCCATAATCTCCCTAATCGCTTTCCTCAAGTTCCTGCAGCAGCAGCAGGCTCTAATGCCGAGTCTCCACGAAACCGGGTCAGGTAAACGACCGAGCACAAATACTACTTAAAGCTTTCACCATTGTTCACAAATAAATACATAGAAAACAATCACCCCAGAAAGTTATGGAGCCACGCCGTCACCACGCCTATTGTAAATCTGTCAACTGAACCGGGTCGCTTTTTGTCGGTTAAAAAAACCAAACCAAACAATAACTTACCCATTTCTTTTGCAAGTGTTTCCGAAAACGCACGGAGTTGAAGTCGAGCAGCTGAAAGTTGAGCCCCCAACTACAGTGATGCCGCGTCCTGGGTGGGATGCACACTGGCCGCAGGCTGCTCCGGCTCTGTGCGCTCTGCGCTCTCTGTGCGCTCTGCGCGTTGCGCGTCCCCGCGGAGGCAGCCCGCTGACGTCACCGCACAGGGGATTACAGGGGCTGGATGGTGCTGGGTGGAGGATGGAGGATGGAGGGAGGGGGGGAACCGTCCTCGGGCGGCCTACTGCCCCCCTCCATCCCCTTTCCTCACCTCCTCCATCCTCATCAACAAGTTTCGGTCATCATCTATCTATCATGCGCACAAAGTCCAGTAAACATCCAACATGGTGCTGTCACGAGGTCCAGCACAGAAACTGATTTCAGTCGAGATTAAGACGCGTGTAACTCTCCAGCACGAAGAGTTGTTAGGTTTAAGCAGCAGAGGCAAGGCAAGTTTATTTGTATAGCAAAATTCAACACAAGGTAATTCAAAGTGCTTTACATCAACATTAAAAGCGGCAAGACATAATTAGACAGTAAATAACAAATTAAATGAAATAAAATTATGAGAAAAGAAGGTAAAATAATAAAAAGCACAAGTTGCTGAAAACTAAGGGCAGTAGAGTGCCGCAGGTACATCTCATTTGCGGTTTTCAGAAAGTATTTAATTTAAGAGTACCGTACGCTTAAATACCAAATAAATGAAATAAAATGATAAGAAAAGAGATAAAATAATTCATTCATTCATTATCTTACCCGCTTTATCCCTTGCGGGGTCACGGGGATCTGCTGGAGCCTATCCCAGCTCATTTTAGGTGAGAGGCAGGGGTTACACCCTGGACAGGTCACCAGTCCATCGCAGGGCCACAGATAAAATAATAAAAAGCAAAAGTTGTTAAAAATAAGTGCAGTAGAGTACAGCAGGTAAGTATTTAATTTAGGAGTATGTTTCAGTAAACAGTAATGTTTTTAGGCCTGACTTAAAGGAGCTGACAGTTGGAGCAGACCTCAGGTCTGCAGGAAGTTTGTTCCACCGGTGAGGAGCAGAATAACTGAACGCTGCCTCACCTTGCTTGGTTCTTGTTCTTTGGACACACAACAAACCAGATCCAGAGGAACAGTCTCACACTCATACAACTGACAGAATGAAGAGTCGTGGTGTAAGTATTCCATGTACAGTCATCTGTATCACTCAAAACCTCCACTGAAGACTATGAAGTGATGTATATCAGCATATAAACCTATCTAAATAATGCTCATGCAGGAATCTGTGCTTGCATTTACATTTAAAACTTTTTTTTTTTAATCAATTTCTTTCCCCCGAATGATAAGCTTTCTGATTCCATCACTATCTCTAAATGTTGTCGTTACTTCTGCTGAGTGCGATAAAAGGCAGGCTTTCACAAAGATAGGCCTTTCAGAGCAATAATACCAATCATCATGAATCCAGTGAGCCGGTATCCGGTATCCAAGGAGCTGTGAGCACCCCCTAATCCAATCCAGTCTTTTCATTGCCGGCCAAGTGGGCAATTCTCAATGGTTTGTTTCACAGTCAAACGGGGCATCTTCCCAACATGGCAAACACAAAAGCGTCCAAAAGGCAAATATTTAACTAGTCAACTTCAGGGCTACAAAGACAATATTGTGTTTCATATTAAGGTATAAGTGTCATTTAATCTCAGTCTACACATATTGTCATTTTTCCTCCCTTTGTTTTGGAATGTGACAAAGTAGGAGTCAAGAAGCCTTGGATTGGACCCAGCATTCGTTCATTTATGTTTTCTATCTTTTTTTACATGTTTATCTTATCACAGGTGCTATTATTTAACTTCTTTCATCCCATAACCTGCAGGCTGTAAATGTGGTTGATATACGTTGGTTGTCAGACTGCTATCATGCAGCGCCATACTCGCTCTGTCTCTCTGAGAGCGCTTGCCTTTTGTGTACATGAGGTACAGGGCTCAGTGTGTGTGTGTGTGTGTGCATGTGTGTGTGTGTGTGAATAGAAAACCTGCATGGGAACGTTCCAGCAATGCTGGCTGTTACAACAGCTGGCGGTCAGCAGGCATGCAACTCTTATTGGGGTAAACGTGGAAAAACAAAACCCGGCAGACAAAGCCGCTGACGGGACGACACGTCCAGGATATGATTTGGTTTTTTGATAAGTGTGGAAGATGTCATCTGGAAAACCCTCAGTGTACCGGATGTTTGTTATTTTATTATGGACTTGGCAAATACAACACTGCTCGGTTGTGAAACGGATATATCTAATAGCTTTTGGGCTCCGAAAAAGCTTCCATCCATCATGTGTATCTGCTTTTTCCTATTCAGGGTCACAGGGATCAGCTGGAGCTTATCCCAGCTCTCTTTGTGTGGCAGGCGGGGATACACCCAGGACAGGTGGCCAGTCCATGTATACAGATGAAAAACCACGCACACTCACTTATGAACTTAGAGTCACAAATTAAACCAAGAATCCTGTTTTGGACTGTGGAAAACCAAGAGAGAGAGAAAAAACGAACCCTGTGAGACTCCTATACAAGCTATTTCAGAGTATCACAAATTATCTTTCTTAGTTATTTGTTTTGTTATATTTAACAAAAGACAGAAGAACAAAATTCCAGCTGAATACTGAACATTTCTCTCTACGCACTTTTCTCTGTCCTACTTTGTTCTGTCCCTAGTTAAGAATAATCACCGTCAAACAGGGATGATTGCAGGGAGGAGAGACAAACCGAAGAAATCCTGCAGTGTCTAATTGCAAAGAAAGGAAAAAAAAGCTGCGGAGGCACTGTACCAAACCCAAGAGCCACCATGGTGACAAACCGCTGAGAAAATGGCAGGCAGTGAGAACGGGCTCAAAATGAGAGGCAGATTAAAGCACACTGAGAGCAAAGTTGGCATCGGATCGAATGCTGCATGACATGGTTGGACAGTTCTGGCCTGCAGGCATTCCTTAATGTGTCAGGTCATTGTGCAGCACAACAGAACCAGGATGGCAAACTGGATATTAGCACTGGTAAGAAAACTAGAGATTGTTTTGTTGTTTTTTTTTACAACCACTGCTGGTGTTCTGGAGGTATTTTCCAGGACGCAGATTCAGAGACTCCTCCGACCATCTGGATTTAAGATCATTCTGCTCATGTACAGGCGACTGAATGTGCTGAACGCAGGTCCAGTAGCACCAAGAGTGGGGGAGGTCTGGCTTGGTCCCAAATGGAAACTATTTCAGAAAGAGACACCAAATGAAAAAAAAAAACAACAACTCAAGATGCAGAGATAACATCTGACATACACCAAATGTAAAAGAAATCTACCAGAATGTAGCAAAGCGTTCAAACAGAGAAACAGATAACATTAATGACATAAAACTACAAATAGATGCAGGTCATGACTCTGAGATGACGTTAAATGTTCACAAATGGCAAAACTCCTTTATATAATGATCAAATAAACAGTTTTTCCAGGGTGTTACAAATCATCTCTGCTCTGGGAAATACACAGTCCAGAGTTCAATGCTTGCAAAAGATAACTTAATTGATCACTTCAGCGTTCCAAATACCGCTCTCAGTGTAAACAGATGTTGGGGAATGTTGTCTGCCTGCCTGCAGTGCAGAGAAGCTCTTCCCAGCTCAAGTGTTGTGCTGCTTTGTTGTTGGATTATGGATTCACCGGTGTCTAATTAAACAGAAAAACAAACTTTTTATTTATTTTTTCTTATCCTGCTAGGCTCTGAATGCCACACGGAGGTAACAGCTCATCACTTTGAGCTGGTTTACGAAGGAACTCAAAGTGACATGCAAATCATTCTACAGGCAGCATCTGCAGAGCGAGGCCTGAAAAAGCTTTGAACAGAGGTTGTCAAAGGTTTATCTGACAACAAAAACAAACTTTAAGAAGATATATCTAAAGACGCAGAGCCACAAAAAGCAAAAGGTGAAGAGGGAATTACCAGAGAAGATATAAAGAGTAGGGTGATGTTTATAGATTACATGTTGCAGCTGAACATGAATAAGGCTTAAACATTGAGCACCATGGATTCAAATACCTGTCTCTCTTCCAGCCCCACACACTTTTGTTAAAGCAGAGACTTTGCACCTTAATATAGCCTCCACAAGTCAAAATATTTAAATCTACAGTAAATGTACTGAAACTCAATTTCTTGCATTGTTTTTACTTGCCGAAGATTAATGGTGCATTATTGTATTGCTTGTCATAAAACACTCATGATGATGTGATTTGTTGAAGCAATACCTTCAGTTTCCAGTTACATATCAGAGCTGTGTGCAAGTATGCTTCAAATTAAAATTTTAAAAATAATTGCTGCCTGGATACATGGAAAAGGAAAATCTTGGCGGCACAGACAGATGTGGAGGAGGTTTATTTCAGTCAAACAGCTGAGTTCATATAACAGCTCAGAGATGTGTTGAGTCATTGTTCACTTCAGCACAAGCAAAACAGTCAAACAGCAAATGAGAGAAAATGAAATCCCTTTTAAATCAACAATACAACTCTTCCCAAGACTGTGACCCCACGTGAGACAACATCTGCTTTAGTGGTTGAAAAGAAACTGAGGGAGAAAAAAAAATACTGTTCCTTTGCCATCTCAGGGAAAATACAGAGGAAATATGTTGTTTACCTCTGCTCACTTAGGGGCTTTCAGCGCAATTTAAACCATGCAGCTTGTCTGTAAAACTAAGTCCTATCAAAACCACTGCACTTAAGGACAAAGCATATTTGTCTTCTTAGTCAGTGTTTCCTTTCAATGCAATGTCCAAATTGTATGCCTAATCATATCTGGATGGAGTTTGGACACGTTTTGTGGGTCAGTGTCTGCTTAGAGGCGACAGCATCATGGTGAGGCGACAGCAGCACGTCACACTGCAAAAACTCAAAATCTTACCAGGAATATTTGTCTTATTTCTAGTTAAAATGTCTAATTTTTAGTCAAAAAATCTCATTACACTTAAAACAAGAGTCATCACCAGAAAAATAACTTATTTGACAATTTTCACCTGTTTCAAGTAAATTTTCACTTGAAATACGTAGAAAAATGTGCCAGTGGGACAAGATTTATCTTCTCATTACAAGCAAAAAAATGTTGTTCCACTGGCAGATTTTTCTACTTATTTTAAGGGAAAATCTACTTCACCATGATGCGTTCGTGGAGCCTCCAAGCAGACACTGACCCCCAAAACGTGTCCAAACTCCATCGAGATACACTGCAAAAACTCAAAATCTTAACTTAATCTTAAGATAATTTGTCTTTTTTCTAGTTAAAATGTCTCATTTTAGTCAAAAAAAATCTTATTACACTTAAAACAAGACTTATCACTGGAAAAAACAACAATTTTCACCTGTTTCAAGTAGATTTTCCCTTAAAATAAGTAGAAAAATCTGCCAGTGGAACAAGATTTTTTTGCTTGTTTTTTTCTGGTGATGACTCTTGTTTTAAGTGTAATGAGATTTTTTGACTTAAAAATTAGACATTTTAACTAGAAATAAGACAAATATTCTTGTTAGGATTTTGAGTTTTTGCAGTGTATGTCTATGGAGTTTGGACACGTTTTGTGGGTCAGTGTCAGCTTGGAGGCTCCACGAACGCATCACGGTGAGGCGACAGCAGCGCGTCAGGGGCCCTGGACTAATGTGATTTGTGGCCCTTGAGGGCCCACGCAGAAGAAGCTATAGTCGCAAAAACCCCTCCAAGGGCCACTGGGAGTCGGGGTGTTAAATCTGCAGAAAGCTCGTCTCTTCGGGTCCCCTCAGTCTCAGATGACCAAGATAGCGCCGGACGCGCTCGCCGCTCCAAACCCGGACCGTGACCAGCCAGAGTCTCTGCAAAACGGTGATGCTGTTTAGTATAAAAGAAGTTGGGAGTGGCTCAACATAGAGAGTTAACACTGGCAAAGGGAGAAACAGAGCAGCTGTGCTCTCCCTTGTGACTCTGCCCGAAGCCATAACTGGGTCACTGCAACTCCTCTCAGGTCCATCATGAAGGATCAGCCCAGAGGCAGAGAGAGGTGTATATGACGGATCACACATATTTGTTGGCCTATAATTGTTGCCTTCACTGACTGATACTATTGCTAAACTCCTGCCCCATGCTCACTATTAGTTAAGAATAGATTACAGTAAATGATTCATTTTAAAAATGAATTCAAAGCTGAGTTTGTGGCAATAATACTGTGCTGCCATCTAGTGGACCAGAGTACCTACATCATGACCTTAAAGTAGAATCTGCTGCATAAAACAATGAAACTAACATATATAATTAGCTGATATGCAGATGTGTCCTGGCATTGGAGGTGTATTTATAAAGAAAATAGAAAGTTCCTGATTTTCATGCTGATAGAGCAGAAAGATATCAAATCACAGTATTTTATTTTGAAAATTTCAGCTGTTTTAATAAAGTAGACCAAATAGTCTCACACATTCTTGTGCAGCAGGTTTAGCCCTTTATTGGGTACATAAATATAACATTTACTATCCTAAATAGTTAATTGAAGATTATAGTGATGCAAAAGGCAAGTAAAGTACATCTTTAACTTGAATGTGTTTTCATCAAAAATGTTGAGTTTAATATATTTCAGTTATCACCCTTATCAAGATTTTACACTAGCCACTAAAGTTTTATTTAACATCCTCAATGCTCACTTTGTGATGGATTTATTCTGGCCAACAACACAGCTGTGATTCCCTGTAGGGAGATAAACCAGGACGTTTTCTGCAAAGTGTTTTTCCTCCTTAGTCGTCTTACTTCCATGATGCAGAACATGAGACAAAAATGCTTGTAAGAGTCAAAACTGAGGGGTTTTGTATTCAAGCCAAACAATCAGCCAGCCCACTCTGTGCGTTTATCTGCAGATTAACTGGCGTTTTTTCAATTAACAAATGCCTTTAACATGATTTTCTTGTCACAAACGCGGAGAGCTATTTCTCCCCGGACTGCTGTTATGTCACTCGACAGATTAAGTCACGTGTCCAGATTTGCCTGAGGGAAATTATGAGTTTATTGGATAACGGCCGACTTAAGTTACTTGAATGGTATCACCTCCGAGCAGCCGCACTCCTGTCGACTCCCACGAGTCCTTTTTTGAACTCTTAAGATTCACATTCTTTAAAATCTGAACATTACATTTCTCAAAAGGTTGTCTGCTTTGTCTGTTTTATGAATTATTGCAGAAAATCATGTATAAAATCCAAGTCAAATCCAGTAAAATATCATATAAAATGAGCAAAATTATTGAAAAAGGTAGAAAAATATTGTTGAAATGGTAAAACATGACAGATTAGACATAAAAGACTGATAAGTATCAATTACACCAGTGCAGAAAAGCCAGGTTATTAGAGGATTTAGATGGTTAAAAACATTAATGCTGGCATTTCATGAAAAACCACCTGCTGCCAAACTAATTAGATTTTTTTTTCTTTTTTTAATAATTCATTACTTTCATTTCTTTCATTATCACTGCAGATTATCCTCCATCTCGCCTGTGTAAATGAAACCGTGAGAATGTTCCTCTGTTAAAAGTGTGATACGCTCTGCGTGTGCTCACAAATGCGTAAATATCCAAGGAATAACTTTCAATATCTGCTCAGGGAACATTTGTTATGTGGATTGTAGCATCATTCATGTTTTATATGGAACTAATGCATCACAGAATCCAGCAATGATTTCCCTGCTGGGCCTTTTTTTGTTTTTCTTCTTTTCCTCCAAACACAATACTAATTAGAGACGAGAACATCTCATATCTCATTCATTTATTTATGGCTTTGAATGAACTCAAAATGGTGATGTATTTTGTTCCCTCTACGTGTGTGTGTGTGTGTGTTTTGTACTTACTTCAACAAACATGACATGATTCCCAGAGAAGCCATTAGTGCTGTGATTACTTCTTTGGTAAATGGATTTCATCAACAAGCTCTCCCAGAAGCCGCCACACTTCACGTTCTCCGTTTGGGAAAGAGCAGCCGGGGCAAACGCCGAAGTGGGAACCGGAGGGATCGCCACGTTTATGGATTTGTTTAGGTGTGACACAGACAAACACGTTCCCCCCTTCTTCCTCGTCTTTATTATCGCAGTAAATCAACTCGCCGGCGTGTGATTAACATGATTTACCTCCAACTGCAGTCGCGCTGTTACAGTACATAGTGTTTATGTTGCTTGTGCTGTTTATGCATTCTGGCCTGAAGCCACTCTGCATCATGGGAAATTGGGCTTTGATGCCTTGAACTGGATGGTAGTTCGTCTTTGCTGACCTGCTAATAGAAGGAATTCATTACCACTTTCAATTATTTCACCACTGAAGCTTCTGAACAGTGCATTGATTCGAGCGTCTGCCACTATTTTGATCCACATTTCTTTGCAGCTCATATTAAGATGAGGAATTATCCCTTTAATTTTCCCTTCAGCATACGTTCCACATCTGTAGCATTGATTCCTGCAGCGCAACATTGAATTTCCCGGATGCTCCCACCTGTGTGTTCTAACTCTCCATCTTCATAAAAGCAGGCACCCATCTCGCTTGCAGGGGCCAGTAAAGTGTTATTATTTTCCCCCGTAGGCTCTGTTTCATTAAAAAAAAAGACCCATCAGCCTGTCAGTGCAGCCGGTTCATCAATGAGGCCCACTTTATTGATCAACACTCGATGCAGCAACAGCATGACAAATGTACTTATTAGACGTGTCAAAGTTTCTCAGACAAATGGTTAAGTTGGAAAGCGGCTCTGTGCAACACTTTCCAAGATGTCTGTAGTGAGAGTTTAATATTACTCAGAAAAGTTCCCCTCTGGTTTACAGGTGTTTCTTAAACTCCTGAACAGAACATTGATATTTGTGCGGTTTCTCTGAGCTTTGTGGGGGAAACAGACTGTTTTGGGTCAACGTTGTTTGTGCAAAGCCCTTTTAGGAGCAATGAAGGCTCAGAAGGGAGACGTGCGGCTGTCAAAGCGGCGTAGACAACATCATCGGCTGCTCTGTGATCTGGTGGTGATGATCTGATCTCTCTGTGAACAGCTGACATCAGCCCGGCAGCCCGCAGCACATTTAAGTTAAAATGGTCCTCACTGCAGAGCATTGATGACTTTTTTAAATGCATTTTAAGATATTTTTCAGGGAAAAAAACAACAAAATATTTACTTTTCTGATGTGAAAAATATGCAAAATGCATTTATTCCTTCTCCTCTTTGAAAAATCTTAAAAGTAGGAATAGCTGTTCAAATATTGTCACTTTCAAAGTTTTAACAAATGTCATTGTATCCATCCTATGCACTGTAAGTCTTCTTCTTCGTCATTTGTTTCCATCTTAAGCCGTCTTCGTCATCTTCCTCCGTCACCACAGCTCCACATCCTCTTTCACTCCTTGTCCTTGGTCTTCCTCTTCTTCTCCTGCTTTGTACCTTCCCTGGCCGTCCCTCTGACGTCCTCCATCTCAAGGCTTTTCCAAGCCCGTCATCTCCAGATCCGCTTCCAGCCTCTCTCATCGCTGCTCCTATTCAGAGACAGATAATAGCAGAAGAAAGACAACAACAATAAACCTTGTAAATAACAGTCTCCAAAGCCAGAACTCATGAATAACTTATATTCTCGGTTGATTTCTGACCTGTTTCACATTTTTTTTAAATGTCATGTTTTCTATTTGGTCATAAAATGTTATGAATCATAAAAGTGAGCGAATTCGTATACCGCGATGTGGTTCAGATAGTTTATGTAATGTTTTTAAAATTCCTTCGCAGTGATTTTTGGGCCGGTTCTGTCCTCTTCATTGGCCTCAGACTATTGACTGACGCCAAATGAAACAGTGCCTGATTGCTTCTCCCCAAGTTGATGAGAACAGCTGCAGCAGATCAATATATCCATTTGTTAGGTAAAATCTAATTGGAAATTGCTGCCCATTTGCAACCCCTCTCAGACACACAGGCTGGCCGGCTGGCTAGCTGGCTCACTGGCCGACTGGCTGGCTGGCGAGGCTGGCGAGGCAGAGCCAGCGGCTGCCCGTGGCATCACCAGATAAGAGCCGTTTGTTATCTCGCTCGTAAAGACAAATCAAACAGATTCCTCCGCTCACGTGGACACCTCGAATTAAAACGCTGGCTGTGTTTAATTGTGTTCGCCAGCTGAAACCCTCTCAGCGTTTGAGGTTTCACTCGTCCACAGAGAAATGCAGCTGCTCCAATCCGCTTATCAATGTGTCTCTGTGATGTTACCATGGAAACTGTGTTTACTGCCCCACAGTGTGCTAAAAATGGTGCCAAAGTGATGATGGTGCCAGAGTGGGGAAAGCACTGCGAAAGATGTGATGAACAATGACAATGATTGACACTGTAACTTGTACACGTGTAAGCCATTCTCACAAGCTGTTTATGAAGCAAAATCCTGAGGAACAATTCAAAGAATCCCAATTGTCTGCCCGGATTCAAGGTTTAAGAAGATAGTAAATTAAAAACATCTCTATTTTTATCTTCCAAGCCCTCTTCATAAATCTCCCTGGCAGCTCTGCAGAGGTGCTAAATAAGCTCCTTGAGCCAATGGGAACAATGTAGAAATACAAATTAAGATTTGAAACTGAGCTTGACCTCGTTGCTGGCAGTGCTCGGTGTGGAGTCCACACAGTGGGATTAAAAGGGGCAACCAATGTCGTTATTTCTCTTTCTCCTCTTCTAATTATCTGCTGCTTTTTTTTTCTTAACTAAACCTGGAAACCTCTGGAAAGTTTCCTTGTCAGGCGAAGAAGAGGATCCTCTCCGAGCCTGCGACAGCACTCTCCTGGTCTCAGCCCCCTGATTAATCTCCATCAGTGCCGTCGCCTGAAGGCGGCAGACACGGCTGAACTTTTCAAGGAAATGTACTTCTTTTTAAAGACGAAAGAAAGTTCACATTAACAAAAAAAAAACAACATCAATATGAAGCATATTGTATCTATTCAATAGTCCTCCTTCCCCAACAGTGAATGGTGGAAAATGTCCTTTGAAGAAGACAATAATCAACCTGATGAGGAGGTGGTTGCAGGCCTGTTCCCATGGCGATGAGCTCAGAAATAACTTTGTATTCAGTATTAAACTAAAACTCGGCACCGGAGGAAGTCTGGGTTTTAATGAAGCTCGGATATTAATTTCAGTGTTAATGTTTGTGTTCCTCAACAAGTGTCTCTCGTACTTTTGCAGGAACATTTCTCTTAATGCAAAACGATAAAAGTGCTCTCCTGTTTTATCAGTTGTTTTTTTTTTTTGTATAAAATAAGATTATTTTTCACTTTAGTCTTCTGACTAGTCAGGAAAAAAGTCTTTAAAATGTGAGGATTATGTCGGCGTCATCGCTCTCTTCCATGTTGTCCTCCCACCCGACTTTAATGTTGTCTGGCCAGTCGTCCTCATTATTTCCATCTGAGACAGAATTTCTGCCAAGTGAACAGGAACTTAATTCTGACTTTAATGCCAAAAGGTCTGAACCATATGCATCTGCACTTGGTAATGTTGACGCTCAATAATTCCACACTGGTATAAAATAAAAGGCCTCTCAGCTTTACCTGCCGGTAATCAAGTGTGTTTGCATCGTACATTAACAACCTTTCATTGTCACCAGTGATTAAGGAGAGATTTAACCATTGATCTAACCTAATATCTGTGACATTTTTCATGTTTGATGAAGCAGAATCCACATCATTGTAATATTCACCTTTAACATCTTCAGTTCATCAGAAGCATCTTCTTAGAGACAATGTCATCCATCACGTTATACAAGGTCCTCTAAATATAAACCACTAATGCTGCCGGCTTTATGCGTAAAATAGCCCTTGATGATTGAAGTAGATTGCAGTCATCGTCTTGATTTCATAAACACTTTACTCTGCACGGCCTGCTAATAAGTTAGCTGGTAATTTAAATAGCCAGTTCAAGGTTTCCAGTTTTATATGAACCTTCTTAGCCCTTGTGCTGTCTTTGGGTCAAGGGAGGGTGAAGGGAGAAAAGAAGGAATGAAGGAAGGGAGAAAAGATGGAAGGAAAGAAAGGAGAAAAGAAGGAAAGAAGGAAGGAAGTAGGAAAGGGAGTAAGGAAGGGAGGGAAGATGGAAGGAAGGAAGGAAGGAAGGAAGGAAGGAAGGAAGGAAGGAAGGAAGGAAGGAAGGAAGGAAGGAAGGAAGGAAGGAAGGAAGTAGGAAAGGGAGTAAGGAAGGGAGGGAAGATGGAAGGAAGGAAGGAAGGAAGTAGGAAAGGGAGTAAGGAAGGGAGGGAAGATGGAAGGAAGGAAGGAAGGAAGTAGGAAAGGGAGTAAGGAAGGGAGGGAAGATGGAAGGAAGGAAGGAAGGAAGGAAGGAAGGAAGGAAGGAAGGAAGGAAGGAAGGAAGGAAGGAAGGAAGGAAGGAAGGAAGGAAGGAAGGAAGGAAGGAAGGAAGGAAGGAAGGAAGGAAGTAGGAAAGGGAGTAAGGAAGGGAGAAAAGATGGAAGGAAGGGAGAAAGCAGAAAAGATGGAAGGAAGGAAAGAAGGAAGTAAGGAAGAAAGAAAAGAAGGAAGGATGTAGGAAAGGGAGTAAGGAAGGGAGAAAAGATGGAAGGGAGGAAGAAAGGAAGTAAGGAAGAAAGGAGAAAAGAAGGAAAGAAGGAAGGAAGTAGGAAAGGGAGTAAGGAAGGGAGAGAAGATGGAAGGGAGGAAAGAAGGAAGTAAGGAAGAAAGGAGAAGAGAAGGAAGGAAGGAGAGAGCAGGAGGAAAGGAGGATAGAAGAATTGGGTCATTTTGACTCAAAGACAGCACAAGGGTTAATGTCACTTTCAAGATGTTTGTGCTCTTTTCAAATGATTTAAATGTTCATTTGAAATTCACTATTTAAGGTAGAAATCATAATATGACCCCCATCCCTGTGAGAACATGGAAAATGACTCATACATCTCGATGTGAGGTTTGGGAGGCTCCCCATATGTCAGATCCTCACATAAATGACCTCCCTTTTGAGGGAAAATGCCAGAGTAAATACAACTGTGGTACAGCTGTGGTACAGCTGTGGTACAGCTGTGGTACAGCTGCGAATGCAGCGAACAAAGTGATGAATGAGATAAAACACATGTCACATAAACAGTCAAGAAACACTGATTCTTGATAATAGAGGACATGGGAAGCCGGTCAAATGTTGTGACTGTTTTTAAGCGTAAAATCCACTGCTGGGACTCTTTCCAACAACATACTGCTGACATTCATGCAACTGGAATCATTTTGAGAGTGACAGTTAGTCATTTTTAATGTGTTTTTGAGTTTGACAGCCTGCACGACTGTCGCTTTTAACCAAGTCATGTTTGTGCAAGCAACACATGTCTCTGAAGCCTTTGAACGTGTACATGCACGTACTCCACAGGGTGGCATGAATCCCAATGACCACCTGTTTCGACACGGGGTAAGATGCTGTAACCATCTACCTTTGCAAAGTTATTTCCTGGCAGATTTCCCGCCACGTAGTAAAGACTGTCACATAGAAGTAAAAACAAAATCAGCCAACATTAATATTCAGCAAAGCACTCTGCGATGCGGAGGTTCGTTTTTCCATGAATCCGCAAATGAAAAAGAAGCACCGCTGCTCTGCCGGTGTCCCTCTTGTGGGTAATTGGTCCCATAACATACATCTATGCTCCACTGAAAGGAAAAGCTGATGGAAAGCAGTTAAGCAATTGAATCGCATTCAGTGTTCAATCCATTATTGCATCAGCTTGACAGCTGCACAGCCCCAGTGATGAAGCTCGGCAAGACAAGCCCGCCAGCTAGAAATAGATAAATTGTCAGCCAGTGTCAACACGGAGCAGACGCTGGCTGAGGGAAAAAAAAGGGAAAAGAAAGTATGTGCATGTGTGCTTTTTAGGGTCCGGGTGACTGCACAGGAAGAGGAACTCAGGGGAGGCGCCCCGACATGTGGATCTGAACAAGAACATGATGGATTCACTGTCGCTTGAAGAGCAATTGCTTAACAAAGTGGACAGATTTGTTCAAGATGATGCATGTATCCTGTAAACATAGCATGGTATTATTACTGTTATCATTATTTCCTTTTTTCTTCTAACTTCTAGCTGTCTGAATGCACACGGGGCGGCTGTGGAGGCTGTATGAAGGGTCTAGACTGAGGATCAGTGGGCTTTTCGGTGCTCAGTGATGAGGAAAGGCTCTGTGGCTGTCAGAGTGCCCCCACTGATAAGGAAAGGCTTTGATTGACAGCAGTGAAGACCATCATTGCTCTCCTCCACTTAACCTGAAGTGGACACAACCTGTGAGGACCAGCATCCTTATCAACCTTTGTTTTCCGTGAACCTTCTGTGAATCTATCTGCTTCCAAGCTGTGCTAACTCTATATCTGATATTTATCTTTCATACAAGTGTGCTTTGTAAAAGCTACAAAATAGCTCCACTTTGTCATGACAGAGAGCTTTTGATAATTGTGTTGGGTTTTCCGAACGATAGACGGTTGTGAAATCCTTCCCTCTCCTCAAGATTCCCTTCATTAAATCATTTTTCACTCTTTTTCCAACACATGGGGATCAAAACGGATCCCACCATACGCTCCTGTATCCCTTCTAGGCCCGAGACCAGAGCCGCCAGTTGAATCATGGAGCAAAAAAAGTCATCAAGTGGGATAAAGGTGCAAGCAATCGATGAGGCAATGGATACTCTGCGGCTCTCGATTGTCTCCAGTCCAGTGCACGCGATCATCCGGCCGGCAAAGGCCTGCTCTGCTGTTTTCAGGTGAGCTCTCCGGTCGCTCCCCAACTCCTCAAAGACTGGTGAGGATCAGGGGAAACTACGTGCCCTTACATAGCAAGGCATCCTCTGTTTCACTGTTCAAATTTAAACAGCGGAGAGATTACGTGATCACACGAGTCCCTTTGATTTAATTTCTAAGTTAAGAATAGTATCTTTTTTTGTACGACATAATAAACCCGATTACGTAAAAGCCCTAATTCCCCACAGAGTAACAGGCAGCGTAGCCGCCAGTCTTTGTTGTGTGTGGGCAGATGTAAAATAAAACATCTTCCTGTCTTCAGCCTGTAATTTTAATAGCATTGTAAGAAGTAGACAGGCACTTGTTGCCAAGAGGACTGTTCTGTTTTTAATCAGTCCTTTCACGGCGAACGGAAGCGGCCCACACCCATCTCTCTCCTTATTATCACGCAGATTTGACTTGTTCTTCTTTAATTATCTGACCCACCTGGCCTGAAGTCTTTTCTGACTGAAGCTAATGGCCAATTGAGGCTCTTTTGAGCTGCCATAACACAGGCTTTCCAGCTGCAGCTGTCTCAAAGACGAGAAAGAAATGAATTGCACGTAAAAAAAAAAACATTGGGCATCAAATGTATTCATTAAAGTAATATTTCTTTTTTTTTTTTATAGGTGTTATTTTGCCCTCAGTCCTGACATGGTGACACTGGAGCCGGACGCGTGAAAGAGGGAGATGTGCAGCTCCTCACGACACTTGCAAGACAAAGAAAAGTTTGTTTGTTAATTGAAAGCAAAGACTTTGGTAAATTATTCACGGAGGAATTAAGTATTTATGCCGGCAAACATTCTGTAGAAGAAAAACATGCAAAAGGCTGTAGACACTCATTCCAAATTTGCAAACAATAACAAGTCTTACATCTGCAAACATGAGATATAATCTGACACTTGTCACTGGTTTGGACTATTTAAAGGAGGGAGGGTGACCCCCACCCCCTTCAGGCTGAAGAGGACCAAGATGCCAGGAGAGAAACCAAGTACCAGATTAAAGTGTAAAATGGCCCCAAGCACGTGACAGCAGTGTCAGAATGTGATGTGCAGAGCATGATCTCGGTGCACAGCACCTGTGGTTGGATGATGTGAATGAAACATTGTTTTTCTCACTAAGTTTAGCTCATTCCTGCACATGCCTGTAGTTTCGTGTGGGATGAGTCATTCGTGAAGCCTCTGAACCCACTCACGTCCTTTAACTGTCAAAGCCCCCCCACGCCAGACCTGCATGTCAACACCAGCAGACTATAGAAATTAAGCTGAAATACCTCTAAACCTGCAGTTCCTTCACCGTGGAAGTGCATTTTCCTGGCGCCTGCGTCAGTCTGCTCTGCTCGGTCTCGCTATGGGAGGCCAACCTTTCAGCATTTCCAGTGAAGTGCCTCGGAAATCTGTTTCCAGGGCAACTGGAGTACCAGATACTCCCAGCGGCTCCTCGCTGGTGCGTCCTTTGTTTACACTCATCATATCTCTGTGAGGTTGCAGTTGCTTTGAACCAACACGGATATGACATTTTTTTTAAGAAAAAGGAAGGACTGAGTAAATATAAACCAATCAATCTCATGTTAGACGCCCACGGGGAGGGGGGGTATAATAAATCATACATTTAGCTGTAATGCATCCCTGAAGCATGCAATCTTGACTCTGTTTTGATGGACCATTTTGTCCGACAACTTCAAAATGGACTTAATCAATATAAAGATTCATCTCTCCAGAATTACACCTAGGAAAAGCAAAAACATTCCAGAGGAGCAGCTGCGCGCACCGGGAGTTTCTCCGTCGGGGCGATTTTGTTAGACAAAAAATCCAGCTTTTAAAGCTGACCACCCCCAGTCTCCATGTAACAGACACTAGTGGAGATAATGTTAAAAAAAGGCTTTTTTGACGACTAACCTTCCTCGTTTATTAGACTTAATTAAAACCCAACTCACGTCCACCACTTTCCCAAAACCCTTGCGCTTGCGCGCAAAGCAGCCGGGAGCTGTCCTAGTGCTGAACTGAAGAAAAGGCGTTCCTTCCTTCCTCTCCTGTTTCTTTGACATTCCCCCCACCTGGAAAACGAGGTAACACCGGTCTCAACAACAGGGAACCTTTTACCAAACCCCAAACCAGCGCCAAAGGAGAGCTGCGTCCTGGAGTTAACAGCTCCTCGACGGCTGAACGCATGGGACTCATGTCTCCTCGCACCTCCGCTCCTCCGACCTACATGGGTTTTTTTTGGGAGTCATAGTTTCGGGAAACTAAACTATGATCCGCTGCTGCGTTGAGGAATGTCTCCAGCATTTTTGTGTGGCACAAGGCAGCCGAAGCGTCATCGACTTGGTCAAGAAGAAAGCGAGATCCCTGTTTGGATAATGTGTTTGACTGATGTAAACATATGGAAGAAATAGAAAAGTGAGCACATGGGGAAACCACCAGGAATGAATCACTCCTTCATTAAGGTTTTGGCAGCTTTATTTGCATGCGTCCTGGAGGCAAACAACTTCGGGTAAGTCATTTATTTATACCAGACGGAGCCTATATTGGATTTCGGGGGTCTAAAACATATTTTTCTTTTCCTTAAAGTTTGGAGAAAGATATATTTACAGGTAGATTAAATATCTCGTGGTTTAGCGAAAGGAACAAACTGCTAGGAGCGATATAGTTTTTCTGTCTAAAGTTGGACGTTAATTTGATCAATATTTTAAAAAGTATGTCAACATTCTACATGGATTTGTTTTTTGGTTTGAGACTTTAAGTGTTGATAATGATATTCGACCTTGAAATATTTGTAAAATATGCATCTTTACAAGCAGTTTTTGTCTTTACAGCGACCCCGCTGTGATATTTACGCACGCAACGGTAATCATTTCTACAGCCCTGTGCCATCACAAAAATGCTCCCGTAGTTTTAGCATGAAGAAATGGTGAAATGCTTTCATATCTCTATTGGAATCTTGCATTATGAACCGATTAATCCTCTTTTCGAGGAGATACCCACGACGTCGAAATCGCATCTGATAGCTTGCATGTGTGCGCATTAACACATTTTCTGGCTTTCCTGTGCGTGCCCATCCCTCCCAGGCAGCTGCTAGGCGACAGAAACGGTTTAACTCCCGGTTTCTGAGCTGTGACTTCTTTCAGACCATATTTTTTTTTAACCCCAAACATGTGTCCAGAGTGGATGCCAAGGAGCACGAATCCAGATCATCCTCCAACATGTCTCCATCAGACTTCCTGGATTCACTCATGGGTCGCACGTCCGGGTATGATGCACGAATAAGACCGAATTTCAAAGGTTTGTCTTGCATTATCTCATTCTCTTAACTGTCCCCACTTCATTTCCATACTATTAAAACATAAAAAGGCACAGAACTGTCTCTGAAAGTGCAGATAGAACATTTCCCCTCACAAATTATCTACTGATTGTTGCTAAAAGAGGCTGCAAACTATCAGTCTAGAGCAGTAAAAGTGTTGTTCTGGCTTGAACTAAAATATGAAACCTTCTGCTTTTCAAAGCATAGCACAGCATCTCCACATTTGTTAAATAAGTGAGGGAGGACTGTGTAAATATCAGAGTAAAAAACAAAAAGGATTGGTTCTCGCAGCAGACATGGGAAGCCACCATGACAGGCCAAATTATGGATGGTTCCCCTGTGGCCGGTGCTGCAGGCTGCTGAGTTCCTGTGATGGCTGGGGCTGTGATGCTGAGGACACACACAGCTTCTGTCAAAGGAACAGCACCGAGTGTGAAACACGCACTCCGGGCAGGTGCAGGGGAGATTTGTTGGGGTCTGAGGACTCCAGAGGGTATGGCAGTTGGACTCAGAAACACATGTCCTGGCATATCTTTACCCATTAGTTTTAGGATTGCTAAAGAAGTAAATTAGGAATAAGAGACTGTCCCTATCCCTATCTTGCTATTTTTTTTTAAATTTTGATTCCAGATGCCTTGAACACTCCCATCTTCACATCCCATAGCCAGAAAACAAACACTTTTTCACCGAGCAGAAGTTGATGTAAACAGATGGTTTTGGTGGTGAACCTGCTAATCATACTTTGAAGAGGGTTGAACTGTGTTTCCGAAAGCTGACCTAGATTTTCTCGCTGAGTTTGTTGTGAGGAGGTACCGCCTTGTTTTTCTGCTTCTGCTGTTAAATGTAGCAACCTGACAACAAACGGAGGCAAATATTAATACCAAGTGCCATGCAATATTGATGAGGAAAACAGCGGAAGGGCACTGGAAAGGCCTTGTAACTTAACTTATGAGCTACAGCAGGAGAAAAAAAAGGATTTGCTGGGACTCTTTATGCCGAAAAAAGCCTTGCAAAGAGAAATAATTCCTGACCAGTCAGTGGAGGAGAAATGACAGAACTCAACTGAGCACCTTTTGATACTTTTCTCCACCTTGAGTTGCAGAGAAAATGCTTTTATTTGACAAGATAAAGATGAAACTGGCATTTCTCTATCAAATATTCCACAATTGTTTCAAGATTTTCATCCAGTTTGTTATCACAGAAGACTAATCGATATTAGCAGTAGTAAAAAGAGTCCCATTTAAGGGGCTTAAAGCACAGATTTCATTTTCTGCTGATTTCCTTTGATCTAGAACTGGACCATTCTGTCAGATCATTTGTTCATTGCATGTGTTTTGATTGTGTGTGCATGCATCCTTACAGCGAGTGAACCCCTTAAAAATTAACCACATTATTACACAAGGCACCATTACATAACAACATCAAGATGGCGTTAAATCCCGATGTTAAGTTTGATTTTTGACTGTGCTTTCAAATAGATTTTGAAAACATAACTTCACTTGTAACTGTCACCAATGAAAAAACTCATCCAGCTTGTTGTATTAATGCATGTTTGACTACACAGTGAAGCAGCATGGCGTTAACCAACACACTCTTATTTCCCGATGACCGCCACCCCCCCACCCCCACCCCCCCACTGCTGGCGTCCTTTCTGATACTTGTGCTTTAAGGGTTTTTCCTGTCATGTCATTTTCATCCCATTTCACAGGTCCCCCTGTAAACGTTACATGCAATATTTTTATCAACAGCTTCGGCTCTGTCACAGAGACAACTATGGTGAGTTCCTCCGGCATTTTGCTTGATTTCTGCCTGATGCTATGTGTCAATGTGTTATCTATCCCCCAACCCGCAGGTCCACCAGTTAATGTTACCTGCAACATATTTATCAACAGCTTTGGTTCTATAGCAGAAACGACAATGGTGAGTGGAGTGTGTTTTAAAGCCCTGACCCCTTCTCCGGAGTTCTTACACAGCCTCTTATACTTTCTTGTTAACTTTTTTGCATAAATCCATGCATTTTTCTTTCATCGTTTTATCATCAAGAGGTCTATTGGCGGGCTATCGGAATAAATAAGTCTGAGTTTCTGCCCTTATGATGCCATTGAACACATGTTTGCTCAAGTTATTCATTTTAAATGCGGCCAATAAATGATGGATAGAGTTCAGACAAGCTAACGCACAATATGTGATGCATGAAGGCATCCAGCTGGGGATGGGGGGGGGGCCAGTTGGTATAAAACCAATGAGGGTGCAATGAAACTAATCAGGATCAAAGAATGAATAATGAGTGATAATAACTACTTAGATAATAAATGGGAAATGTTAATTTCCGCAGGAGCTGGAAGGCACGAGACTGCCAGGGAATTACACAGTTTTAGACAGGCATGCAAAATGCTTGGAACCGCCAATATGCTGATGAAATGTCAAACAGCACGCGCGCTTGTCATCATCATGACATATCAATTACTCTGAGCAACTGAGCTTTGTGGCACTCAGTTTATACCGCTAACAGTAGCGTCAGATGTTCCCTCGGCAGGCCGATTAATTCATCATTTACTTACATTATGTCACGAGTTTAGAAAAATTCTGAAAAAACAAGAACGGCGTGGACAAACAAGCAGTTTTTCAGATATGGGGTTGCAACAGTATCTAATCGTGACAGCAGATGTAATTAGGGTCATTTGGGGACCTAGGGGATAAAATTGCTGAATGGATTCGTAAGAGTCGTTTTCACTCATTGTCCATTTTGTTATGTGCCCTGTTTTTCTACGTTGCAGGACAACGTTGGACATGTTTTATGTTTTCATAAAAACAAAGCCGAAGACTAGCAGCTAAAATGAAAAGAAATACTCAGCGATGTGCATGTGAGCCAGACATGTATGAAAATATGATTATATATAAAAGTATTTCTTACTATTTCATTTTTTAAAGGTATTTTGTGATGTGAATGTGAATTTTAAGTCATTAAATAACTACAGCTGTAACTTACAACTATAATATCTACAATCTAATTTAAGTAGTAAGCACCCAACATGATCAATAGAATAAATGTCAATAAAGATTGTCTACATCAGAGCTTTTGGTCTAATCTTGTCTATAATTAATAGATATTTAATGCATTTGAATATTTATGTATATTTAGATCTCTTTAGATGCAATTTCTCTTTTAAAAAAGAAGATTATATAATATTAAAACACAGCCCAATGAGTGTCTCCCAGCCTCAACATGCATTCTCATAACCCAAACGCAACAAAATATGCAAATCCGCTTGTGTTCTCTGCAGGATTACAGAGTCAATATCTTCCTGCGGCAGAAGTGGAATGACCCTCGGCTGGCGTACAGCAAATACCCAGACTCCTCCCTAGACCTGGACCCGTCCATGCTGGACTCCATATGGAAGCCCGACCTCTTCTTTGCCAACGAGAAGGGAGCCAACTTCCATGATGTCACCACTGACAACAAGCTGCTGCGCATCTTCAAGGATGGTACCGTCCTCTACAGTATCAGGTGCACCGCTGGAGAAAACCAAACAAACATACAAACATAATAAAGGCTCCAGAATTGTGTCGGAGCACAATCGGTTAGTAGATGATTGATTTTAGTGTATGAAAGTGAGCTGAAAGGGTTTTAATAATCAAGAGTGATACTGGGATGGAAAATATGCTGTCTATTAGATTTTTTTTATGAATTTCTCAACATTATTTACCACTGATATTCAGACCAAGTCATAAACTAAATTAAAAAAGAAAGAAAGAAATACAAGTCAGTCATGAAATTGCTTCTCAGTTGTGGCTCCAGTTTACACTACAAGGCAAGGCGAGTTTTTTTTGTAAAGCACAATTCCTCATCAAGGTGATTCACAGTGCGTTACAAAGACATTAGAACATACATAAAAAGCATGATTTAACGTTTAAACAATCCACAGAAAGAAGCCTTACAGACAGCTTTAGGTCAGCTGCTGTTGTGCAGCTGAGGTGCGACAGTAGAGAACCAGAATTTCTGATGCAAAGATTTCTCAAGGCCGTGCTCATTTATTGCCTTTCTTACATTTCCTCTCAAACATCAAAGGCCGCCGGTCCAAAGCAAGCAAGTTTCAAATGGATTTTATCAATTATCATCCCTCCTTTGAAATTGCATAACAGGCTGAACATCAGTGGATTTTCAAGGACAATACCGATTTGTATTCCTTTTTCTTTTTTTAAAATAAGGGAACAATGATTGAAAAGGGGTGAGCTAATCTCAGGGGCTTCTGCTGAGAGTCCGAGGCGGAGATGGAACCAATAGCACAGAAAAAAGCGTGCACTTTTCCTCACGCCAGTCACACCAAACACATGCAGCACACTCGGAATAGATGACATTTAAATTGTCTATCAACCACGAATTTAAGCTTAGTCCAGGCTCGGGAAAAGGTTGTCTTTCATTGCAATGAAAAACAACTCCTGTCACATCCAGTATTCAATTTTCTCTGCAATGATGCGACATGAGGCAGATCAATTTGAAGTCCATTTGGAGAGCAACTGGAGGCTCAGGGGCGCGCAGGTGTGAAGGCAGCGCCGGTGAACGGGAGAAAATGAAAGGTGGTTAACCACACTCGCCATTCGCGGGAGAAATGACGGAGCGGGCCGACTGTGCACGACGATGCCTCACTGAGACAATAAGTTGCAGTAATGAAACTGTGATGGGAACCTGTTGAAGGGAATCCTACAAGACCTTATCGCACAGAAGAGAAAAGGCATCTGACTCAAAGAGAAAAAATGTACCGAGTGTGATTTAATTTTTCAAACAAATCATTTTCAATCCATGTGTCGAAGCACCAGTTCGAGGTTTAATGAATCAATTTCTTGCTGAATCGAATAATAAATTCATGGCTACTCCAGTCGCTTTATTTTATGTCTTGGCTTTGTCTCGCTGCCGCAGGTTGACTCTCATTCTCTCGTGCCCGATGGACCTGAAGAACTTTCCCATGGACGTTCAGACTTGCACCATGCAGCTGGAGAGCTGTAAGCGCCTACTTTCTCAGGAGTGTTTCTGTTGCTTTGTTTTGACAAGATTTCCCCCGTTTCTAAATCCATCTGTCCCTTTCCACGTTTAGTTGGCTACACCATGAACGACCTGATCTTTGAGTGGCTGGAGAACGGCGCCGTGCAGGTGTCGGACGGACTCACTCTGCCGCAGTTCATCATGAGGGAGGAGAAGGAACTGGGATACTGCACCAAACACTACAACACTGGTCAGAGGACGCCAGCACGCCTTACATCCGACCAACAAAAAGCAATTCTTTAATCGTGCAGACTTGGAAAAAACCATTTATGCTTTTATAAGCTCGAGAATTGATTATTGTAATGCTTTGTATGTTGGTGTCTCCAAGTCTTCTCTTAGCCGTCTTCAGCTTGTTCAGAATGCCGCTGCACGCTTTTTAACTAATACTTGACGTTGCGAACACATCACCCCGGTTTTATTTGCTCTTCACTGGCTTCCTGTTTCTTTTAGAATTGATTTTAAAATGTTAATCTTTGTTTTTAAAGCCCTCAATGGGCTTGCCCCTCTTTTATTTATGTGAACAAGTGCATGTTCAGAACTCCACTAGAGGCCTACGGTCCTCAAATCAGCTCCTGCTGGAAGTCCCTAGGACCAGGACTAAACTCTGGGGTGATCGGGCCTTCTCGGTAGCTGGACCCAGACTCTGGAATAAGCTGCCCCCAGAAATGCGCACCATCACTGACTTTGGGGTTTTTAAATCCAGACTGAAAACCTGGTTATTTAGACTGGCTTTTAATACACAGTATTGATGTGAAATATTCTTCATTTAATTTTAATGGTTTCATTATGTCGTTTTTAAATTGTTTTGTTTTATTGTGGATTTTAATGGAAAGCACTTTGGTCACCCTGTGTGTTGTAAAGGGCTTTATAAATAAACATTGATTGATTGATTGAACATCTCCTCCACACTGATGTCTGATTGTTCCGGTCTGTTCCTGTCTCCCGCTGCTGTGCAGGTAAATTCACCTGCATTGAAGTGAAATTCCACCTGGAGCGCCAGATGGGCTACTACCTGATCCAGATGTACATCCCCTCCCTCCTCATCGTCATCCTCTCCTGGGTGTCTTTTTGGATCAATATGGACGCTGCCCCTGCCAGAGTGGCGCTGGGCATCACCACCGTGCTAACCATGACCACCCAAAGCTCCGGATCAAGAGCTTCTCTTCCAAAGGTAGATCTTTCCTTTTTCTCTGTTTTTAGCATCACAAGTTAAAAAAGATGGTAACTGCAAGTTTAGCACAAGGTTGTGTTTTTATCCCCTTTGCATCAAGCCGTATATTTATAAGGAAAAATCTAACTTGGTTACATTGAGAGTAAACTTACAGAGCCCCCCTCCTCCCTCTCTGCTGTGCTTCAGCTCCTCCTCCAAAACCCTTTTCCTGCAGAAGAGATTGTCATGCATGCACACTAGTAACTATGGCAACAGCAGGACAAAAAACATAATGATGTTGTACTGTTGAAGGTTAAGGTCAAAATATGGTATTTGTCATATTTTGAAATATTTTTCAGAGATTCATAAGAACAAATCTTGTTACATAACATAGATCTGAGGGCGGCATTTCAAGTATGACATCTTGTCTGCTTTGGATACCCTGTGACTCACATGTAATTACCATATGTTGTGGACAAAATATCTGAAATATGAATAATTGATATAATTGAGCATATCTAAGTAAGACTGAAATAATACCTTTTTTAAGAAATGAAGCCTTGGCGGTAGCTAGACTTCAGTGACATTTTAATTTTCATTGCATGCAAAGGGTCAAACATACATCTGGAAGTTGATGAAGAATGACCACGAGAATCGATGATACAGCAGTTTTACTGGAGCGGAGCGAGGTGTTGTAGATAAAATAAGACGTCACAAGTCCTTGCAGCTGCAGACGACAGCTGGACCCAAGACAAGAGACAACACTTCACAGAGTAAAACAAAGATACATTTCCATCTCGCCATATGGCATAAAGACCCACTGGTTGAATCAGCATTTTTGTAGTTGGGCACAAAAAAAATAAATGCATTATTTGTACAATTCATACTTTATTATCCCTGAAATCCTCATTATGGTTTATTAAGGTTTCCATGAAATCAACTACCTCTATACGCGATCTGTCTCAGGTCCAAACAATGACATTTTGAAGGTATTCATAAAGACATTTTAGAGGTAGTGATTTCCTAGAAAACAACTTGAATCTGTTCAAGTTAATCTGATTCAGATGTCTGTAATCGCCAGAGATCGTTTGCCCTCAATAACGAGCGGAACCGCGCAGCCCCTTTGAACGTGCGGTGCTACATTACATAACGATGAATAAGCACTCATCTCCAGCTGTTGTCAGTTATGTTAAACAGTTACTGAGACGATAACTGCAGGCGTGTTCAGTCAGATCTCCATGATCAATCAGTCACGGTCCTGAGAGGCAAAAGGCCCGAGCCATGTCATAAACACATGAAAGACACTGATAAATATTTCAGGAGAAGCCTTTGAGAGCTTCGGCTCATGAAAACAATATCTCAATATGCCCCTCAAATAGCTGAGTTGTTGTGTTTTGTTTTTTTTTCACATGCTAATCAGCTGTCAAGAGGCGAGGTCACAGCGATGAGAACAAAAGGCCTTTGCCTCCTTTAAAAAACACACACATCGAAACAATAAGATAAAGGTATAAACTAATTGTGCGCATTTCTGTCTTCATGCAATTAAGTAATTATTTCCCACTGTTAAATAACCACGCTATCGCAGACGTTGCTGGCAGCCCTGTTACGCTGGATTAATTACAGTCATTAAGATGTCACCGTTAACTGACAAAACGGGCAAAATAAAAGGAGAAATCATTTTACAGAAGATCAGGTGCACACATTGGGAATGCAAAGAGTCACATTTAGCAACCAAAGGAGGAATATTTTAGATAAAATAATAATTGAACACTGTGATTGAACAGCGCATGTTGAAATAAAAATAAAATGACAACAACAACAAATAATCTCTTTTCTCTCCTTAGGTCTCTTATGTGAAAGCCATTGACATCTGGATGGCTGTGTGTCTGCTCTTTGTATTTTCTGCACTGCTAGAATATGCCGGGGTTAATTTTGTCTCCAGGCAACAGAAAGAATTCCTCCGCCTGAGGCGAAGACAAAGACGGAATCACAAGGTAGGCTTTCAAAGTCTTTACAAGGTTGCTGTTTGGATATCAGCCTTTATGGCTCACACCAGTGTGACTCCTGGGACGGCCGGGTCCATCAGCCAGCCTCGTCTCTCTCTGTCTCTGGTGCTGCGTTCTCAGATGCTCTTAGATTGACGCAAATTATGCTTAAATTCACACTTTTGGGAGCACAGATCAAAACAGAAGCAGGTTAGAGTCGGCAACGGGTTGAAGTAATCACGTGTGCAGCATGAATGGTCCCTCGGATGCAGGTTAAAGGTGACTCCACCTGTGGCTGATTGATTTCAGCAGACATAAGAAACAAGATGTAAACTTGAGTCTATGAAAGGAAAAGCTGTTTTCTAAAAGCACAAAAGGGTTCTTGGATCTAATTTAAGTTTTCTCTTATATATTAAACCAATAATCTATCTTTGCATTGACATACAGAGGTATTTTGTGGGGAAGTGAAAACCTTGAAGTATAAGCATCAGTCCAGCACTTCACCAATCAGTCTTCACGGTCAGGGGTCAGTTAGAGGTCACCAAAAAGGAGCACAACAACCCACTTGGAGTTTGATAAGTTTCAAATTTCACCTTTCAAGCTTTATTGTCAGATATGTACGGAAGAGTATTAGGGCCAGGCAGGAGAAAGATAAAAATAATATTTTAGAGGAGGGAGATTTTTTTTCATTACGCACTTCGAGAAAAAAGTCGAAATGTCGAGATTAATGTTGAAGTACAATTTGGAGAAAAAAGTCGAAATGTCGAGAACAAAGTCGAAATTTGTTGAATAAAGTTGAAATGTTGAGAAAAAAGGCGAAATTTTGACTTTATTCACGAAATTTCGACTTTATTCTTGAAATTGTATTTCAACTTTAATCTCGACATTTTGACTTTTTTTCTCGAAATTGTATTTCAATATTATTCTCGACTTTTTTCTCATAATTGTATTTCAACATTAATCTTGACATTTCAACTTTTTTCTCAACATTTCAACTTTTTTCTCAACATTTCGACTTTTTTCTCGAAGTGCACAATAAAAAAAAATCTTCCCCTCTCAAATATTTTTTCTCCTGCATGGCCCTAATAGTCTTCCGTAGATATGCTATATGTTCGACATACAGCACAAATGAAATTACAGTCCTCTCTGACCCACGGAGCAAAATATAAATAATAAAATAGAAGCATAAAAATAAACAGATGATTTAAAATGACTTAAACTAAACTTGAATATTTACAGTAGGATAAAAGGCACATAAAATGAAAATGAACTTGATACAACAAGGGCGGAACTATTTGACATTTATATTTAGAATAGATCATTGATTACTCAGAGCCAGCATTATTTAGCCCAGGTGTTTTCATGCAACAGAATTTAAAGGAGCGATGTGTAGAATTACAGGTTAAAATATCCCCAAATAACCTGGAAACAGCAAGAGTGTGAGAAGAAATAAGTGCAGTCGTGTCACAAAAATGATGACTACGTGATATCGACTGAGTTAGCGTGCTAAATAACTAACTTCGATCCATCCAGTCTTGTAGTACCAGTTTCTGCCAGGTGTGGCGGTAGCGAGCAGAATTGCAGCCTCAGGAGAACATGATTTATTTCAAAAACACAAACAAATTCTGAATGAAAGGAAGCAGAAAGAAGAATAAATCTTATTTAATCTGCCCCTTTAACACAAGAAATCAATTTACAATTAACGTAAATTAAAAACCAACAACAAAAAAACAACAAAATAAAATAAAATAGCTGACGGCCAACACAGAACGTCACATTTAGTTCCCAAGTAACAATTCAGTTAGTACCATTCAAACAACAACAAACAGTGTTTACACCTTTCATAACAATGTCAATCAAACGTAACTAACATATTTCATTATATCTCCTTAACATACTGGTTTTAATTGTTCTTTTGAATGCAATGTTTGATTTGGATTCTTTGGTTTCTTGTTCAGATTGTCATAGAAAATAAAAGCCACATTGACATAAAACCCACCTCATCTAAATCCCAGATGGTTAAAAGGTGAGATGCTGTTTGAAATACAGAAATTCTTACATTTTCTCTGACTTTCACTTTGGCACAGACAGTAAAATACCCAAATAAGGACAATTTCAATTTCAGTTTTCCAACATGTTTTTGAGCAAATGTTTGAAACTCCTAATAACAAGGACTCGAGGAGATAGTCTAGGATTTGTATCAGCAGCCCTGGTAAAGTTAATTTACACCTATTTGGTGGCAGCCAAAGGTGCAGAAATGTACTTTGAGATTTTAGAGTTACAATATTCTGTATTTTCCATGGGGATCCATACATTTTCAACAAGTAACCGACTTGTCACTGAAGAATGGTTTTACATCTTCGCTTGTTACTCCAAGTTTCAAAGAAATTCAGATAGCGAGGACCAAAACTGTAATAAACAAACGTTTGTATAAGAGCCCTTGATTTGGGGGGGGGGGCAAACAAGGAAAATAACTGCAAACTGTAGCCCTGCTTCCTCTTTGTAACACAGTTATTGACAGTTGAAGGTATTGCAATACTCAAGAAGCGCAGGATTATTATTGTTTGGTTTCAAATTAAAATTCATCCCCTGCAGGAGTCATTCTAGTGCTTTTTCATTAAACGGCATCTGGTTATCCTGCGAGTTTCAATTAATTCAAAAGTCCTTGTAATATCTCACGGTTAATGTAAATGTAAAAGTGGTTGTAGTACAGAAACATGCGCCTCTGGGCGTCTGAGAAGTAAACTATGACACTGAGCCGCTGCAGTATATTATATATATACAGTACTCGAGTTGTAAAAAAAATTCAGGGGGGATGGTGGATTTTTATGGGGACAGATAATTTGTGCTGATTACAAATAGTATGATATATTACTAATAATAGCACTGACCAAAACACCTGCAGAAATACTGCAGGAATGACATAGCAGCAGTTAAATGCAGCCTTCTGTAAGCTTTAAATATCCACTGGGCTTACATCAAATACATCAAAACACAACAATAAAAAACAGTTTTCTGAACTTATCAATATGACTCTGTCCTTCACAGGATAAGTAAAATGGATCACTGCAAAAACTCAAAATCTTAACAAGAGTATTTGTCTTATTTCTAAGTAAAATGTCTCATTTTAGTAAAAAAAAAATCTCATTACACTTAAAACAAGACTCGTCACTGGAAAAAAAACAACAATTTTCACCAGGATTTTTTTGCTTGTAATGATAATTTTCTACTTATTTCAAGTGAAAATGTACTTGAAACAGGTGAAAATTGTCAAATAAGTTATTTTTCTGGTGTTATTTTTCTGGTGATGACTCTAAATGTTGAAATAGCAGTAAAACCACATTCATTGATGAATCTCATCTATATCTGATGTTGGTGTGTTTTTCAGGACGATGACATGCGTGAGGGCCGCTTTAACTTTGCTGGCTACAACATGAGCCAGTGTCTGCCCACCAAGGACGGCTCGGCCGTGAAGAATGCGGCCCCCGCCGCGACCCCGCAGCCGCCAGGCCCCAAGGACATAGAAACCATGAAGAAAAAGTTTGTGGACCGGGCCAAGAGGATAGACACCATCTCCAGAGCCGCCTTCCCGCTGGCCTTCCTCATCTTCAACGTCTTCTACTGGGTCACCTACAAGATCATCCGGCACGAAGACATCCACCAAAAATAAGGACTTTGCACCCAAACTGGGACGATGTACTTCTCATTTTTCTCAGACTTGAGGGATGCTGGGGAGGCACTGGGGGGGAAAAGGTGAAGGTGAGAAACTATTACGCGGCGATAAGGGTGGTGATCTTTCAGGGATAATGTACAATGTTCATGCATCAAACACTAAATGCTCATGTGCTGATAATGTGAAGATTGCTTTATTTGTTCTTGTACTGCTTTTTCTAAAGAATCTGCAAATGGAAAAACAGTTTTAACTCGAGACTTAGTAAACGCTGGGGAAGATGGACCCAAATCGATCCTCCTCGGTTCTGCGCAGCCGCAGAGCGAAGGCGCATCCCAGTGGATCCGTGACAGCGCGGTAGCTTAGACCCTCAGACTTTTTGTGACAGGAAAATTTCCTATCGAGGTTGTTCTGACTGTTTTTTTTAGGGTACTATCGTCATGAAAAAAAGGAAAAAAACAGACAAAAAAACAACAACAATTTCAGAACTTTAAAAGCAGAGCACATCCATGTGAACAAAGCTGATGAAAACCTGGAATCGGGAATTGGATAATGCATTTTTATGAAATACCTGAGGCCTTAGATATCAAAGATTTGATGAGACTAAGTGCTCCGTCTATTTTTTCAAGCGTCTCCTCTTGTTGGCCAGACTTCCAAAGGTACTTTGTGATGTTCTTTCCTCTTTTTTTCTCTCTCTCCTCTAAATTAATTATAAATACTCACCGATAATTGATGTCACCTGAAGTCACTGTATTTTTTTTTTTTTTATTGTTCTAGTGTTTAACTTTGCTTTTTGTTCTGAAATGAGTTCATGATTAATTTAATTCACAGGCTGGTGTCGAGCAACTGTATAGGTGAGCCCACGGATTATTGATTGTGCACTTAATTGTCGAGTGTTGTCATTTGCCTGCATCCACATGGATTTATTTATATCCCAGGTAACTTACTCCAGGTATACTAGGCAGGGTTTCAGAATTTGAGACTTTGTTTTTTTCGTAGATTTAGTCTAAAATTGATTATTTGTTGTAATAGGTGGGAGGTCATGTTTCTAAAATGAGAATATCTTTCTGTAAACTTCTTCAGCTTCCACCGTGGACTGTTTTTCCTTCACTTTGTGTGTTTGTAAATGGACTCGGCAGCGAGGGAGCAATCTGCGTGACTTTCCTGGTACTGAGCAGCTAAATGGGAATTGCACTCCTGATATACTGTGGTGAAAAACTCTTTTCTTGAATGCTAGTTGTGAAAAAAAAAAAAGATTATTTATTGGCCTGTTAGATCTATAAAATTGATTGTGCACTATATTCACTTTACCTCTCCTCTTATTTATAAGGACGTGAGTATTCTGTTCACTGCTGGTTCTCTCCAGACGTGGATGGTTCTCAAGGAAAACAAAAAAAGTGAGATATACAAACATAAAATTTCATTTCTTTCATCTTTTTGCCTCTGACTGCAAATCAGATCAAGGGAGATGACAAACGCCGTCTATTCTCCACCCTGAGCCGATAAGTCTGGGTGGTGACACGAGCCGTGTATCGCTGGGTGGCCCGTGGGTGACACAGATGTGATCTGACATGGCTGAGGGGGCGAAGGCGGGGGGGGGGGGGGGTTTCCATGAATGCATGATAACGGACTTCACACTCCGACTCAAAGATTCTGTCGCTTGATGTTTGCCTACCGGCTGAGTGGAAGACGTCGGTGCGGCTTTCTAGACATGACAGGACAGTCGTGGTGCAGCCCCCCTTTGACCCGAACCATTACCCGTCTCACACGATGACATCTCAGATCTGTTTGAATGGAAGAAGTCAGATGCTGCGATATAAACGAACCCTGGGGATTAAAAAAACTAACCTTAACCCCTAAAAAGTCTCATAAATTCATGTATGAAAAGTTGGCATTAAAGGGTTAAAATCGTTTTGACACAATCAAGTGAATTTGAAATCTAATATTATACGATATTGTCGTCTCATGGTGCATATATTGTGGAAATATATGACTCAGCATCACGTATAACCTCTAAAGACAGGGACACGTGCCAAGTTAACCATAGAGTAACGTATCAACAGAGGTGGGTAGAGGAGCCAAAAATTGTACTCAAGTAAAAGTACTGTTACTTCAGAATAATATGACTCAAGTAGAAGTAAAAAGTAGTCATCCAAATAAGTACTTGAGTGAAAGTAAAAAAGTACTTGGTCAAAAAACTACTCAAGTACTGAGTAACTGTTTAGTAACGTCTGATTTATTTTTTTAACACAACCATTCAAACAGAAAAAAGTACAAAATAATCATCTTCAGGCAAATTAAATCAATAAAATGATTACAAAAAATTAAAATAAAAAAATAGCTTAAATTAAAATAAGCTTAAAGTAAATTAGTACAAGTACTTTAATAAATAATAAAATAAAGAAAATAATAACAGAATAAAAAAATAAATTAAGCACAAGTAGCACAACATTTTAAGCCTTTGTACTTTTCTTTTTTAACCAGGCAGAACTAGAACAAGCCCATGAACTCATATAAACTCTGTGTGTGTGTTTGAGTCTGTGTAAATGTGACAAAACATGCAAAAACAAAAATTTTTCCCAAAGAATCACCAGTGATGTCATGAGATTGACGCGTACGCGGATAAAAGGGATAAAAGAAAAGTAACAAGCTCAACGTAGCCTAATGTAGCGGAGTAAGAGTAACAGTTTCTTCTTCACAAATCTACTCAAGTAAAAGTATATACTATAAAAAGTATAGTGATTCAAAACTACTCCTAAAAGTACAAAATTTCCCAAAACTTACTCAAGTAAATGTAACGGAGTAAATGTAACTCGTTACTACCCAACTCTGCGTATCAAATATGATATTCTGGCATTAAAGGGTTAAAATCGTTTTGTCACAATCAAGTGAATTTGAAATATAATATTAGATGATATTATCGTCTCAGGGTGTATATATCTCATGGAAATATATGACTTGGCATCATGTCTAACCTCTAAAGACATGCAGGGACAGGTTCCATGTTAACCATAGATCAATAACTGTGTCATCACTCCTGCATGTTTCTGAATCAAGACTCTCAAAAGTGAAGCCGATGTTAAAGAGCATTTTAAAGAGCGCTGAGGTCTGGCTCCAAATATTTCCATTTGAAAATGTCAAGTTCTCTCATGAAACACCAATAAATCAGTTAGATTCACTCGTCTTCCTCAGTGGGTGGTCGTCCTATTTAAAGTCATTCCTCAATTAGTCTCTGAAGCGCTACTGAAGGGATGAAATACTCCTCTCTTCCTTTGTGTTTTAATGATGTGCTGGAAGTGACCCCTTCATCCTGGCAGAGGGGGGGAGGGGTGGGGGACGGGAGGAAATTGCTTCAGCCGCGACTGCTGCTGGAGGTAATGGCTGTGTGATGTGAGCTCCCCAGGTGGGCTCCCCGCAGCCCCCCCAGAACCCCCACATTTACTGGTCCAGAGCTCAGACGTGTTCTACCCGCTAGTGGCTGGTCACTTATGCAACGGCAGAGCCTAAAGTGTGACCTCGTCACCTTTTCTCCAGATGGGGGTCTGTGATTTCACTCAGCCGGACTCAGAACTGAAATGTGCCCTCACCTTTGTAATCACAGGTTAATGCGATGCTCAATCTGCTGCTCTCGTCTGATTCCTCCACGACCGTTTCCCAATCATCCAAGGAAGAGTCGTGACTATCCCCGGTAATCCCCGTGAACGTGGGGCGCCGTACGTGCAGCGTGGGCTCATTTCAAACCACATTTTCTACAGTTTCTAGGCTGCTTTTCCCATGAAAATACAAATCAGTTGAGACATCCATCCATCCACCCAAGCACCTTTGAACCATTCAGTTCTAGGGCCACAAAAAGGAAAGCTGAAGTGATGTAACAGCCAGGAACCATGCTGTACTTAATATAAACATTTACTAAAACAGGCATGAGGTCTGAACCCTGTTTGGAGTCCACTTGAATCTTTTCCTCTTTACATTTTTGGCCCAAAATCACCCAAATGACACATAATGTTGAGTTTCTTGCTCCTTCATTCAGCTTTTTCTTTAGTTTTCTAACTGGTCATGAGATTATATCACTTCACATTACAGTCGTTTCCCGGCTAATTCTAGGATCTTTTCACCGAGCTTTACATCAAAACAGACGAAAACACCAAATAGCAACCCTCACATGGAAATATCAAAATTTATAACCCCCCTTTTTACCAGAACATCATACCACGGATGAGTATTACAAGGATCTGAAACAGGCCTCGTGCAGTCGAGTTCCCTTCATGAAGGGATGAGCGCTCGCTGCTTGTAATTCTGTTTAAAGGATGGCACAACTTCTCATCATTCATAAGGTTTATTGAACTACTTTGTGAGGTCTGAGGGAGGCGAGAAAATGAGCGTTGCCATAGCAACTGCACAGTCGCCGCTCGGGCCGGCAGGAGCTCCTGTTTGTGCTTTTGTCGACGGTGGCACTTAAGCCCGACTACAAGTGCCGCACAAATTAAAAACGCAATTTCCACAGTGTCATGGTGATTAAAAAAAAAACATTCTGTTATTTTCTTCGGGGTGTGTTTAAGAGATTAGGCTTTGGTGATATTTTTCTAATTACCAAACAAAGACTGTGTGTGAGAGGACGGTGTGTATTGTGTTTCTACTTCTTCTTCCACGAGCACGAACAAACAGCTCGGTGTCTCACTCGTACATAAGTGGAACGCTGAACAGTTTGCTTGTTCATTGAACCAAAAGAGAAAGAAAAAAACAAAACCAAACAAAGTGCAGCAACATCTGAAAAACACGACTGGAAGCAAACTCATGGAATTATGTCAGACAGAAAATTCCAGAGACCCAAACTAAAATAAAGGCTTTGTAGTGAGATCAATCGTTTTTTTAGACACTGGCAGCCAAAACATGGAGCTTTCATGAGACTTAAATTAGCCGCCTGGACTATTCATTACGTCTGCAGCGTTTAACGTCTCTGATGTCACGCTGACGAGCACAAAAACTGTCTGATAAGCAGAAAGCGTGACCTAAAAAACAAACGTGTTTGTAATTCTGTTGTTGGGTGTCCCAAAGATGAAATATTTTTAAATACGAAAACATTTCAATCAGTTCACTCAAAGCAGCGTTATCTTTGTAAATTAGCTTCATATAAATCTGGACTTGGTTGAACTGAATTGGATTTTAACTGAATTAGACTAAAATTGGACCATAATGAATTTGCTTTATGAATGAAAAGCTTTGAGGGGATTTTTGTTGTGAACTGCTACGATGCAATTGAATTAAATATATTTGCAAGAAAGTAAGTGAAACCCTTGGAAATTACGTCAAGCCGTAGCTTATTTATGCTGCATGTTTAAGACAACAAGGGATGACCAAAGTGCTGCAAAACATCCAAACTAATCTAATAAAAGACTGAAACAAATTATCTGAATGGATAAACATAAGTTAGGAGCAATGGCTGTATGATAAAACATATTTTGCTTAATTAACACAAAAAGTTTTCATGTGGTATGCCAAATAACGATTCAAATAACTATTTTTGACATTGTTTGACATCATTTGTGAACAGAACTTTTTTTTTGGTATACTTTATTTTCAAAATTTTCCAGATTTTATACAAACACTCACAAACAAAAAAACAAACTCAAAATACCAAAACCATCACTTACAATCACAAAACCTCACAATAAATAAGAAAAAATTTAAATACAAAAATAAATGTGTTTAAAACAGAACCTACAAACAACAGACAACCAACAAACCATGCCAGAGACGTATCTGTTGTCAACACCAGTCATCATACTCGAAGCGGTTGTACCGTTATGATCAGAACTTGACCTTGAGCACATTAACGCACAAACAGGATGTGTTCCAGTCATCGCACACAGACTGTTCTGATCTATCATGTCTGAATCGATCACTAAACATTCCCAGGTGAGCAGTGACCTCAAACAAGCATTTTCACAACTTCTAGCGTTCGTCTTTACAGAACCGCTTCAGCTCAGAAGCGTTTGGAGGAGTTTGGCGCTAACGCCTCTCTCTCTCGAGGTCATTCCTCAGCATCTTTATGAGATTAAGGACCCGGCTCCGACTAAGCCACGCCACAAGCCAGATTTCTTCCCCTCTCTTTTTTTTTTGAGCCATTCTGTAGTGGATTTACTTTGATGGTTGAGGTCGACGTCCCGCTGCATAACCCAGCGTGTACTTGGAGCCGTCTCACAGACGCCCTCCCTGTGCAACGACCTACATGGTGGGGACACGGACAGAGACGATTCCCCACTCCGGTGACGTCTTCAAACCTCCAGCCAGGTCTTCGTTACCTCATTAAAGGCTCTGATCTTTGGTCATCAGCAGATGCAGATCAACGGCTGTCGATCTCCGATCTACCTCCGAAGAGATTAGTCTGTTCTTGTGCTCTTTCAGCAGCAAACTTAAAAATGTCTGTCAATCAAATCGGCTCTAAGCCACACTTCCAAAAGCTCATGTCATTAATTAAACTTCAAGTGCATCATCTACCAACTGAATGTTAAATGAGTGTGTTCAGTAAAGACATAAACTGTAATCGTTTGATGGTAATCAGCTTTATCTGTTATTGTTACTTAAAATTTGAGATGACATTTTATGGCAGATTGATGCAGAAAATAACTTACTTTTAAAACGTTAGTAGTATATAATGACAGGAAAAATTACTCAAGTCTAGGGGTGTTATTTTTTTATAGCTCTGCATGCAGAACCATAGATTCTGCTGCACAGTGTTTGTGTATCATGCATTCGGTCATAGATACAATCGATGGCCTCCTACTCAGTTCGATTGATCCAGTGAATACCGGAGTCTCTAAGAACGGGAACTGTGTCGACTCTGATCAATAACAGGCAGAGACCATGCACATAACCACCACATCTCTTTTAAAATAGCTTAACAGCTCCCATCAATAACCATTAAAGAGTTTCAAAGAAGCAGCAACAAAACAACAACACTGTCAGGGTTCATGAACCGATGTGCTAGAAAAAAAAAAGCTCTCAGACGCAGAACAGCAAAAAGGTCCTCTGCCTAAACTACGACCTGGGAGGTTAAATTCTGTCTCTACGGTTTAATTTCCTGGCACTAAAGTGATGGCAGATAAAGGAGGACAGGCTCAGTGACACCTCAGAAAGGGTGCAGAGATTTGTTTTTACTTAGATCAAATTCATCTTTCAGGTGAGGAGGTTCCAGGAGTCGGAAACCCTGCAGGGTTTATTTCACAACTCAGAGCGGATAGAAGTTAACGGACAAAAACGTGAAGACAAACCAATATATTCATTCGGATGGCAGTCGGAGCCCCCCTTCGGTCACTTTTTGGATTCTTCTTTTTCCACTGGATTACACTCTTTACGCGCATGTATGCGACTGGTTTTTAGATGTCGAGGCTATCCAAGATAAACAGAGCTTGATGAAGACAAAATGAAAGAAAAAAAACAGATTTCTTTCTCCAGTAATATCACATCACTGACATCAAGCAGCAAATTAAAATATTACCCATGGATTTTTTTTATTTAATTACATCTTTCTTGAGTCTTGTGGTGATGAGACCAACTGAAACATTTACTGAGACATTAATAATGTCAAAGAAGGACTTTTTTTCCCCCTCGTCAGACTACAAACTACGACGGAGTATTAGGGCCAAACTAAGATGAAAAAAAAAATGGAAATTACGAGAATAAAGTCATAATATAATGAGAATAAAGTCGTAAAATTACGAGAATAAAGTCATAATGTTGCAGGAATAAAGTCGTAATAGAATAAAGTCGTAATATTATGAGAATAAAGTCGTAACATTACGAGAATAAAGTCTTAATATTACAAGAATAAAGTCGTAACATTATGAGAATAAAGTCGTAATATAATGAGAATAAAGTCGTAAAATTACGAGAATAAATTCATAATGTTGCGAGAATAAAGTCGTAATAGAATAAAGTCGTAATATTACAAGAACAAAGTCGTAATATTACGAGAATAAAGTCGTAATATTACGAGAATAAAGTGTTAATTTATGAGAACTCTAACAGGAAGAGCATCTTCTCCCTGTGTTAAAATGAGAAATATTGAGCATCTTGTGAAGTTATATTTATATATTTATAATATATTTAATATTAAGACTTTATTCTCGTAAAATTACGACTTTATTCTCACAACATTATGACTTTATTCTGGTAATTTTACGACTTTATTCTCATATTATTATGAATTTATTTTCGTAATTTCCATTTATTTTTGTCTTAGTTTGGCCCCAATACTCCGTCGTAACAAACACACCTGGTGGAAGAAGAAAAGTAAAACCTGATGGTTTCCTTCAGCCCTGAAAGTCCTCACGCTGCCACGGACCTCGTGTTTCCAACAAAGGTGGCGATGTGATTGATTTTCATTGAGATGAGTATAGGTATAGTAACTACAGTGAAGAAACCTGGTAGCCACAATAAAATAACAGAACTTTGAGGGGAAAGGAGCACTGAAAGCTGTCGGATAAGCACCGGCAGCGTGTAAACGTATAAAGCTTTGTGAAACCACCACCCGCTGCATTTATCCGGAACGTTAGCCTCCATCTCCTGCACAATGGCACGCAGAGGCATAACCGACGGATACTAAAGACAGCTTTTGTACACAGACGGAATATAAAAGTGCATGAAATGACTCAGATGAGCAGCATGGACGACCTAAGACCAAGGCTGTGAAGAGCAGGAGGTCATTCGTGGACTTTTAAATGAGCAGACGCACACAAACGAGGTCAAAGCATGGCAACGCAGAGATGCAGCGCGAAATGGGCAAAAACACCTTTATACAAAGTCTCTGTGGGGTTTTAAATAATCACGTCTGTACGGAAGAGTATTAGGGCCATGTAGGAGAAAATATATTTGAGAGGGGAAGATGTTTTTTTACTGTGCACTTCGAGAAAAAAGGTGAAATGTCGAGAAAAAAAGTCGAAATGTCGAGAATAATGTTGAAATACAATTTCAAGAATAAAGTCGAAATTTCGTGAATAAAGTCAAAATTTCGCCTTTTTCTTCAACATTTCAACTATATTCACCGAATTTCGACTTTTTTCTCGAAATTGTACTTCAACATTAATCTCGACATTTCGACTTTTTCTCAAAGTGCGTAATGAAAAAAAAATCTTCCTCCTCTAAAATATTATTTTTATTTTTCTCCTGCCTGGCCTTAATACTCTTCCATACATATCTGATAATAAAGCTTGAAAGTTGAAATTTGAAACTAGAAACTTATCAAACCCCAAGTGGGTTGTAAAGTTGAAATACATTTCGACTTTTTTCTCAGAATTGCACTTCAACATTATTCTCAACATTTTGACTTTTTTCTCGACATTTCGGCTTTTTTGTCAAAGTGCATAATGAAAAAAGAAAATCTTCCTCCTCTAAAATATTATTTTTATTTTTCTCCTGCCTGGACCTAATACTCTTCCATACGTCTGCAGGATATCAGGTGAGAAAAGTCCTCTGAGCATCAAGGAGAGCTGCCAGATCACAGTTGATCTGGGTTTGAGACGTGTTGTGGACGAGCTCCCGGTACCTCTGCACATCCACCAGGGGGCTCAACCTCCTCCTGCTCCTCTCCACGTCCTGTCGCCACAGCTCCCGACGGCTTCGCAGCCCGTCTGCAGAGCCGGGCTCGGGATGGTCCTCACGTCCGGCGTCCCGCCCACTCTCCTCCTCCTCTTCACTTCCTTCACACAGCAGGGCCGAGACGCACTCCCTCAGGGACGACACCTCTCTTTCCAGAGCCAGAGGAAACGCCGGGTCTGCACTCCGACCGCTGGAGCCTCTGACCGGCCGGATGAAGCAGGAAGCAGGAAGGAACGCCGTCAGCGAGTCCAAGAACCGGAGCATCTGTAACTGGCTGCAAACGAGCACAACACTTAGACTTTTTGATGTCATTATAAAAACACATAGAGCACTTGTTTTTTTTTTTTAAGTCTTAATTTGACAGCCAGCTCACGAGCCCAACCTATTTAAAGTTCATATGCAGAATTTGTCATTTTAAGTTAGCGTTGCACTGGAGGACCCTGATCCGTGGCACACGGGGAAATATCACGCAGACGTACGTCTCTGTCAGCTTCAAAAGTGAAATTCAAATCTCTTCATGTAAATTCAGCAGCACCTACCGCCACTTGCAGAACCCCCTTTTCCTCTGATTAAAATTTGACACGAGTCGTGAGGCGGCGCGGTGACAGTTTCCTTGCTCTTCGTATGAAGCTCAACATTTTAGATCCTCCGAACCAGAGAAAGTTCTTTCAGGGAAAACCTTAATAACATGAAAACAGGATTCTCAAGAGTACCTCAGAGTAACTAACTAAGTCTTTCACTTATTTGTATTATTTGTCTCCAGATATAATGCAGCCTAAAGGCGGAAACAAGCCTGGATACATGCAGAGGGTTGCGTCAGGAAGAGCATCCCTCATAAAACCTACTACAGCTGGGTATTGATTGATTCATCCATCCATCCATTGCAGGGTCACGGGGTCTGCTGGAGCCTATCCCAGCTCATTACTGGCGAGAGGCCGGGGTTCACCCTGGACAGGGAGCCAGTCCATCGCAGGGTATCAATTCAGATTTCCAAACTCAATTCGATTTGATTCACAAGCGCCGGATCCGATTCTAAATCGCCAATATACCGTATTCAATTCGATTGGGATAAGGATATTTCAGAGACAGTACCAATTTTACTTGAATATGGAAGAGAAAATCAGAGTTCTAATGCTGTAACTTGGTACTTTATCGAAAATATTAATGTTTACATTAACAATTGAGCCCAAAGCAGTTAGGGTGAAGGTTAGGGTTGTCCAGTTCATTGCTGGGTTCATGTTTTTTTTTAAATATCTGCTTTCAACTTTGTTGGAGGTGCCTCCATGATGTCGAACAACGCTCTTTACCTAGCCACGACATCTCATGACATCCCTGGTCACGCGAGACTACCTAGCTTTAAACTGCAGGCTGCATTACACACGGTAGAAAAGACATTCAATGATCGATTTGGGGATTTTAGGAATCGATATTTGATCATTCAAAAGGAATTGTTTCAAATGGATTCATCGATTTTTTTTAAACCATCCAACATAAAACCTACGCCGAATAAACAATGATGCAAGTCACGAATCTGATTCCCAGAACGGATCGGTCGAGGCCCGGGTTAACAACGACCGCCACCAGTGCTGATGGAAACTGGGTTACTGAGGGTGGAAGGAGGTGGAGGAGAGGAGGAAGGTGTCACCATGGGCAGAGAGAGAAGAGGAAAGTCTAGAGCAGAGGTGTCAAACTCGTTTTGCTTGGCGGGCCGGATTTGACCAATTTTTTTCTCGCACGGTCAAAATAACAAAAACGGTGCGAAATCTTTTTTTTCTAATTCTTTTTTTTTTTACTATTGTTATCTAATCCAATATCAGTTTAGTTAATTTTAAAGGAAATATGCACTTTGTTTAAACTCTAATTATGTAAAATATATTTCTTCAGGATCTTTTCTTGAAATTTCTTGTTTTTTTTTTCAAATTATGTAAGATACTTTTAATATCATTTTACAAAGATAAACAGAAACAAGTATGTTTTTTTTTTTATATTTCTCTTTTTTATAGGAAATTTAATTAAAAGCAAAATCTTTCTTATTACATCCGAGAGTGTTTCTTTGTGATTTAGAGATTTTTCCAGTACAATTAAGTGTATTTATTTTTAAAAATTGGCGCGGATATTTACGCCAGTGTGCCGAAAAAGTCAGCACTTCTCTTTTAACTGTTTTACTTTGTCACTATCCTTGTATTCAAAACTGAAATTCTCAGAATAAATATCTTGCAGTAGTGATATTTTTCCTGCGAAAAAATATAATAGTATTTAATAAATTAATTAATTTAATAAAAATAAACGACCGTCTACAAAGAAATCAAATTGACAAATGCATTCTAGAAAACTAAAAAAATGTCGAAAACTGCTCTATTTGTGGAATACAATGGATTTGTAGAAGAAATATATCATCGGATATGCTGCGATTCATGGCAATTATTTATGCCTTCCTTTTTAGTAAATTAACATTTCGTTTTTTTGCGTTGGAAACTTCTCGCTGGCCGCATGAAAATCTCTCGCGGGCCGCACATTTGACACCCCTGGTCTAGAGTCTGGTTGCTTAACATGACGCAGAGGAGACAGGTGGATCTGCTGAGCGTCTAGTAGACCGGGTGGAAAGGTTGCACAGCCAGCAGCTTTAGAAGCAGGATTTAAGCGCTTCTATCGTGGTGCTGATGGGAAGAGGAGGGGAGCGGTTAGTTAAGAATGTTCTGGAGGTGAAAAACGTGTCAGGCTGATGCGCCTCAAGCTGTTCACTGAAGGTGTTCAGTGTGTATTCAGCGGTTCTGCCTCACAGGTAGGATGTGAGTTAGAGGAGATGGAGAAGTTCTGGTAGAGAGTTAGATGGAGTGATGCAGTTTCCCCGGAGGTGAGAGAGAGAGGTGATTGATGCAGACTTCAATGGACATGTTGGTGCAGGCAACAGAGGCGATGAGGAAGTGACGGGCAGGTATCCAGGACAGGAATACGGGGGGACAGATGGAGGAAATGGCTATAGTGAAGAC